>NC_051161.1:133532929-133552683 GCF_013339745.2 Dermacentor silvarum | reverse complement strand
AACGTTAGTACAAGACCTGCCTCAGATGATGATCAATAAGTGTGGCAGAATTTTGGAGGAAATGTGCTTGTTCTGTTATAACATTTCTAAGATTAAACTGATTGTAGGAGGAACAAGTATGATGGCACTCATCCTTTAGCAGATTAACATGAAGTCACCACAGATTATTATCTGGGAATGCGCGGTTACATAGTGAATCAGCACACTTTCCATTTCTGATATGAAGTCATCTACGCTTGCGCTTGGGGGGCGATATACTACACCAGCTATAACGCCACATTAAATCGTCGCAAATAGCGCTTCCGCAGATTGTTGAGTGCTCGAGATATCATTTAGACGCTGGAAACTGAGCTCATTCCTGATAAACATGGCTACTCCACCGCCACGTGTCACATGCGCTCTCTGCTGTGACAACATAACATATCCAGGTAAATTTGCGTACTCATCTTCCTTAACCATGTTTCTGTTATTGCGATTATATCGTATTGAAATGTGTATTGTGACAAATTGTAGGAGCTGGTCGAAAATTTTTCTTTATACTGCGGAAATTGCAATGGAACACTGATATGTTTTTATGTTTTTGCCACACCCTTTCAACATCTGCATTATTAATCATGTCGATCGGTACTGTACTCTATCGAGGTCCTCTGCGCATGTCACGTGTAGAACCTTCGAATGTTCGGTCTTGCGCTTTAACACTTTGCCGTCTGACACCCAAGCGAACTTCCAATTTTTTTCGCGTTCCTGATTCAGTGCTTTTGCTAAAGGTATCTTATTTGCTGGACAGAGGTGTTCATTCACAAACACTGGCGAACTAGCCTTGAATCATAAGGTGGACGTGTTCAGCCTCTGCTTTTTTGTCGATCTCAGAAACCGGTCCCTCACTTTGCGAGAGTGGAATTTTACTATGATGTTGGTTTTACTATGAAGCAAAAGTGAAGTGACTATGAAGTCGGCGTGTGGTTAATGGGATCTTGGTATCTGGCTGGGCCAAGTTTTGACCACTTTCCCTCAAAATAGGGTAAGTTGAGGCCTTGAAGTGCACTAGGGCAACGAAAGATACGTAAAAATGAAGCTTGTAACAACAAGATGCAAGAAGTTTGTGTCGACCTATGTACGCTGTTGAATTGCACAAACATTTTGGTAGTAAAAGTGTGAGAGAAAATAATCTTTATTCTTTTTTTCACTGTTCTCTATTAGCCATTAGGAAAGCTTCAACAACGTAATTTTATCCTCAAAGATCTCGCATGCGCAAGCTGGTTAGTCTTGTATTGCGAAAAATACAGCCATAATTTCTGAAAGAAATAAAGTACAGCTGATCACATAGACAGCCTAATGGCACTCACAGCATGACAATTCACTGCAGCATTTGACACAGTGATGAACTCTTAAGACAGACTTGTTCCCTCATTGGGTTTGTTGACTTCTGTTGTAACAAGCGGGGAAGTCAGTATTGCTCATTATAAATATTACTTCCCATTATAGAGTTCTCGCATTACGGATTGTCCGTTTCCCAGCTTTATCGTATTTTAATTACAGAAATTAGAGTGGCAACTTATCTCCAGCACGTTTCTCCATATACCAGATAATTTAGGGGGAATTGATGTACCAGTTTGTGCTTACTTTGTAACCACTCCCTGCTCCTGTGTGACATTACGTTGTATTTTTTGTTATTGCGTATACAACGTACCCTTCTAAGTCTATCTTAGCGTCCATAGTCATACTAATAAAACAATAAACAAAACTCTAGTCGTCATCAGCCAGGCGCTGCATAACATGTTCCGTACAACGCAGTCCTTGGAAGTTTTCATTGCTGATATCCTCAATGAAGGATTTCATTCGTCACTAAGTGTTCCTGGTGTACGTCGTGAACAGCCCCAGCCTGAACCTTAGTTACTGATCAACGCCCCTTGTATTGTCCTCGCCGCACTGGCGCCAACACAAGGTGACGTTGCCAAGCCGGCACTAGCATTAGCTTTGCCTACCACGCACCGTTTACATTCCAACAAAAGGCACTCCTGACCTGGTTGCTTGTCACCTGGTTTCAATTGCGGACTCACCAGCCTAAATGACCCAAAGCCTGGATACGTGTAGTTGGCAGGAAACAGTGCAGACATTTCTGACGTTGCGCTGTTCTTTTATAGTGGTTCTAACATCAATAAAATAGCCGTGTATTCGCAACAGCTTTGTGTTCCAAGTAAATTGTGTCTCTTCGCCTCCGCATCTGTGACGACAACGAAGATTTGCAGGGGCTCAGTAGTTATCATTTTATCTTTGGGGTGTATTTTATTTTCTTGCAGTTCCCAGCTATGGCTGCGCCTGGCACCCGAGCTTGTGTACCCTGCATTGACGGCGTCGTGCTTACAGTCCCAGCGGCGTGTTTACACTCGCCGTTGGTTCTGGCCTTACACGTGCATTAACCACCGGCGATGGTTCATGTAACGTCGAGCCGCGCAAAATGCAGATTGGGCGAGTTGCTAAGACAGTAGGATAGGGGCAACGGCGGGAGAAGAGCAACAACAACAACAAAAAAATAGGAAAGGAAGAAGAAACACACGTAGGGATATTTTACGTCTCCCATTTTCTGTGATTTTTCTGGCGCTTCTCCAATCTGCATACATTAACATTGTTTGCATGGTGCATTTGCAGTGCTATTTGCACTCGTTTTTCCTTTACACTACTGATGCCACGAACATTACCTGCGTCGTGCAAGCTGCGATCTTTCTCAATATTGAACGCACAAAAGTGCGTTTTGCAGTGTTTTGAAACCGCAGTGCATCATCACTGGAAGCGTCGTGTGCACACTTCGCGCTTTTGGCCTGTCTGCGCCAATGCTTCCGGTTGTGGCGCTGTTCGCCCGGGCGATGCGGGCTGCTTATGACGGCCGCCGAGTGTCTATAGCTGGTGACGGTGAATAAAAAGTCGCAGCTTCGCCCGAAAGGCGAAGCATCTATTGCGATAGCAAATTAGTACAGAGCTGTACGGAATAAGGAAGGTAATTTTATCGGCTGCATAAACTTGGACACATTCACTTACTAACTGAATTAACAAGCATCGTCTCAGCGCGCACAAGTAAACAAGGATAGATCCCACTCGATGACCGCAGACAACCACTGCCAAAATGCTGGCGTGAGCAAGCGCGCGGCAGCAGCAAGCGAAGGTTAGTGCGGTCGATCACTTCAACGGAAACTAAGCAGCGAAAGCACAGCGCATATAAAGGTAAGAGCCCTGTGGAGATCGCTTTAATGATACGGTGTGCGTGACAGCCCTCAGCCGCGCAAAGTACAAGTACGCAATTGCTGGCAGAGGAGAAGCCGCACCCCCTCCCTCCCACGCTGCCTTTCCTCTTTCCTCACGCATGACAGATTGAGTCCCCAGTACCCCTTGCGCCCGGTAACAAGATACGCGTTTGGTGCCGCAGATAAGGGGTGCCGTCGCCTCCCCTCCCTCCATCCCATCCCCCCACGGCGTTTCGTACGACGGAAGACGTCACGTGTGCTTTCCGCCGTGCGTTCGCTCTCCGTGAAAGCGCGTGTCCCTCGCGCGCTTTCACTCGCACATACTGCATACGGCGCATGGCGACGATCTTATCGCTCTTGGAATTTATACGAAACCTTCCGGCGACGGCGACGACGACGGCAGAAATCCGCTTTGATTGTTCATATAATTGCTACTGCAATAAAAAGAAAGCCTTGATGTGATTAACTGCAATCTTTTGGATCTACTCCTCGAGCTTACTCAAACGCAGTATCGAGACCAAGGGCACCCATAGTAGCCTCCTCAGTGTTGCAAAGTGTAGTTAGCCATTCTGATCGCCGATAAATATCGAATGGCGTACAAACCGCCAACATACTGGATGAGTTTAACGTTAACATAATTATTATAAACCGCTCGGGGCATTTGGCACAAATACATTTATTGAGCCAGCATACTCGAAATGGTAAACTACTTGCATTGGAAGTCAATATGCATAGTTGACTGATTAACGAAATTTCACTAATTAGCTTTTCAAATGATTACCTTACCACACGTATTATTAAGGAATGGAAGCATACAATTTCACAAACTACACCTACTTGGAACTAAAATAACATGAAAAATAACCCATCAGAATACCAGGTGCACGTTTCGGCAAATATACAATAGATAGTTTGAACGGGGTCGACTAACATTACGAGTTTTTATGGCCTCAGAGGCTAGGCTACGTCAAATCTAGGTAAATGGTCATTCAATCAGCTAATACACGCAGGTTATCAATATGCCCTTAGCCCAGTTTCCAGGAGACGAAGAGACGCCTCCCTTAACGTCAAAAACAGTAAGGATGCGAAAGAGTGTTGCCCAACCCAGCTAAAATTTCAGGTATACAAGACACATAATTTTCTTTCTAAGCCATGTTTGCGCTTTGTTTCGTTTATGTAAAGTTACCTGAAATATTCTTTTCATTTGCGGCGAGCTACCTATACAGAATACCAATTATTTCTGAAAACACTAAACAGCGCCACAGATTGTCAAGCGTTTCACGGCGATTTGCAGTATATCTACATATTGTGTGGCATTTTCCCCTTCGGTAAATATCCTACGACTCAGACAAGAGCCCCTTGCATTTTCGGAAACATCATGCATAGGAATATCGGTAAATTCCCTGATCAGCGATTCCCTGATCTGACAGCCTTGATGTGACAGCCAATTTACTTTTCGAGTTTATAAAGTATATTTAATACTCTTAAGGTAGGCGGTAAGCGTTAGTTGGCGCGCTCGTTTAGCGTTATAACTATGTGACGTCTACAACCTGAAGGGCTGCGATCTGCGCTTGTGTTCCATCTGCTTAAAATAGACAAAGCATAAACATTTGTAACGCAGCCGCACTGCCCTCCAAAAACTAAATTGCTGTTCTGCCAGTGATCAGGAACCAAAGCCGCAGCGCCATAGTACCCTCTAAATCAGTTAAGAACGAAGTTATCTTCGCCATTTATTGATGTAGCTGCGTCTTCCTTTTTATTGCACCACTTGCACCGCCTTTGGCGAAGCATCCTCACATCGTTGAAAAATAATATCAATCGTGCTACATACTCGATCCAGAGAAGCCAACCGGACGAAAACAACCCTGGCATGCCACTTGCTTCAGATCTCGTGCCATCGGTATCGGCAAAAGTGCGTTCGCACCATCGCCGCAGTAATGGATTCTTATTAGGGTGTAATATAATGACTATGAGTGAGACGAGCGGTAGGCGTGGCACACGCTCTGCAGTGAGTGGTTGCGGCGCTGCGATTGAAGCGGATTCGGCAGCTTCAAGGTCGATCCTATGGAAGCTGCTGGAGATACTGCTCGGCGGGACCGTACTACTTCGTGCTTTGGCATTTGCAATCAGACCGCTCGAATGGGGTTCCTAATTACATATGACGCGTATTTGTGTCCTAAGAAAAAAATTCCTTTTTAGGGCGTAGGGATCCTACATGCAAGCGCTTGCATGTAGGCTCCCTATTATAGCGCAGCTCCTAGCGGCCGTATGCGCAGCGAGCGCTGGCTTTCCTCGGCGTCCCTCGTAACCGAGTGAACGAGCACAGAGAAGGGTGAAAGAGCGAATGGGGAGCGCAGCAGGGGATGAAAGACTGCGACAGTCAAGAGAGCGCTAGGAGGAAAACAGATGAGGAGGGTATGGCGAAAGCGTGATAAGAGAAGCGGTGTGCCACGGAAGACGGGCGCTGCTGGGACGATGACTACGAGATGGCGCCAGAGCAGCGCGCATCGTCTGTTCACCGATGATGCCACCGATGCAATAATGGAAACAAAATGCTTTATCCTATATACTATTCCATGGTCCGCAAGCCGTGTTAATTTTTTTGCAGTCCACGCATAAAAAAGAAAAAAAAGGCACAGGCTAGCGCGACACACGCAGCAGTCACAGCGTAAGGCGGTGGAGCGGCTCAAGAGTAGCTGCAAATTGGGCACCACGCACAACACGTTCTTCGCGGCAGTCTGTTCGCCTCGTTTTGACGAGAACGATCTGAACTGTCCGCCCGGCGTCGACGGCGACCTGCGCCTTGTAATGCTCTCTGCACAGCACCGATCATGCCTTACAATTGCAACTTACCTGTCGGGCGCGCCGCGTTTGCAGGCACCTTAACTAGATGGCGCCACCATACTGGCGAAGGCTCGGCAGCTCCGGAACGCGTTGATTGCGCGTCTCGTCTGAATCGCATATCGTCGTCTGCGCCTGAGAACGCTGCGTTTGCATGCATCTTACCTAGATGGCGCCACCATACTGGCGGAGGCTCGAGTCGTCTCCTGCTGCGTTAGCGTTATAGGGCCCGATAGCAAGCCCCTGCGTGGCTAAGTGGTAGAGTATCCGGCTCTCACGCAGCGGGCGCCGATTCAATCCCGGCGGGAATCGGGTACTTTTTTCGCATTTCCGGCGGACGCCGGCGGCGGCATCATCGCGACCCGAAACGGGTATTGGAATGAGCCCATAACACCTTACGCAGTAAAAAAAACAAAAAAAAACATCATGAGCCGTTTCACAATGTGAAGGTGGATGACCAGCGAAGCGAAGACATGGCCGACGTGGGTCGCACAGCAACAAAGCCCTTAGAAGCATAAATTATCTACCTGGGAGTCTAGTAATATTGAAAATTGTGCATATTGATAACTAGTCTACTCAAAATGCATATGCGAGGGAGACCGACGAGCCAGCTGTGGAAGAAGACGACGACAAACGCGCGAGCAGTGGCACGAGCCCGTTCGCGCGGGACCTGAGTTCTTGCACATGCAGAACAACAATGCACGGAACCGTAGCCATAAACAGCGTCGCTGTAAACAACGCTGGCGCGCCACCCTAATTAACGGCTAGGGTGGCTATGGCGTTGCGCTGCTAAACTCTAGAATGCGGGCACGGTTTCTATGGGGGGAAATGTAAAACAAAATACTCGTGCACTTATATTTATGTGCAAGCTAAGGAACCCCAGGTGTGCATATTTTACCGGGTGCGTCATAATCATTTAGTGGCTTTGCTATTGAGTTTAGATACGAAGCATCTTATGCTCGGGGCTATGTCCCTCCCTGAATCCGCCGTGCGGCGTCCACACCTGCACTGCGCATGCGCATCCTCCTCCCGCTCCTGTCCGTGTCTCATCTCCTCTACTCTCGGCATTCCTCCTCGCCTCTCCGACGCTCCTCTTCTCTGCGCATGCGCATCCTCCTCCCCCTCCTCTCCTTGTCTCATCTCCTCTCCTCTCGTCATTCCTCCTCTCCTCTCCGACGCTCCTCTCCTCTCCGGATTGCGCAACGAATGGGAACACCTGCGGCTCCGTGCGCGGTAATGCAAAGGAGCTTAGGTTAGAGGCGCGACGGTAGGTGCCGTCGCGCCTCTAAGGTGCCGTAGGTGCCGGTAGGGAGGAGGGTCAGTAGGAAAGGGAGAGGGGAGGGCGAGGGAACCGCAGTTCGCGTTAGCGTTGGTTGTAGCGCCGGGACGCCGATCCTGTACTGCGCGCCCGACTGAACCCGCCCTAACAAGACTTAACCGACCATAACCCGTAAGGCCAGGCCCAGCTAGGTGCCGATCAGCTCCGCTCTTTCGTTATAGCCTAGCGCCACTAGTGCAAGCTACGGTATTTTTTATTTTTTATTTAAAAAAGGAAGCTCCTTCTGCTTTTTCTAGGGGGTATACATTTCATTTTCCTAGCGCTAGGTACTGGAAGGTGATAACAGGGACGAAACGAACACGGCTTGTAAGAGGACATGACCACGAGGGAGCGTAAACTACCGACTGGTTTATTGACGGATCATATCACAGTTTTAAAAGAACCCAACGACGCCTTGCGACTGCGTGAACAATAGTTATAACGGAGCCTCTCAGATCGCGTTTTCTCATTTCTGCCCGTTTTGTTTTTCTAATAGAGTATTCTGCGTGTGTGTGCGTCTCTTGCGTAATTTCAACATTACTAAGCACGACTGAAGGTGTACTGACGCAGTTGCCTTTTTATTCTTCTGTTTTTAAGGCATCTCGGATATCGCTGGTTATTTTTTTCCCGACGACTCTCATTCTATCAAAGTTAGGCGCGAATTTGCACATTCTACAATGCATGACCAAATTACTGGATGCAGCTATCTGCTGGCATGCCTATCGGTGTTCTCTAAGCCTGTCGTTGATACAGCGTACCGTTTGGCCTACATGGACCTTGCTGCATATAAGCGGAATCTTGAACTCCAGATCACATTCACAGGCTACTATCTTTGCTCATGTTTTAGGTGACATATTTCCTGCTACTTCGTGTCTTCTTTACAACTGTGGTCGTTTCGTTCCTTTTAGTGTCTTCCAGTGCATAGCGCAAGAAAAACGAAGAAACGCCCACTAGCCCAATTCATCGCTCTCAGGGTGTAAGCGAGATGAAATTATTGTCTAGTCTGATTTCCCAGAAGAACAGGTTATGCTTATCTTATATCTCATACTTGCATTTAATGCCGTTCTAACTGTACGTCCGCTCAACTGAGCAGCTTGTAAATTATAAACTACTGCTTTCACTAATAGGGTGCATTATCGAGGGTAACGACAGTAGTAAAGGAAATAAAGGAACGGCATGCCTCGCATACACGTAGATATATTTGTAGGGCTACTGTGTTCTTTGAAGGCGATAGGTTTGATCCCACAAGCGTCACTCACTTTCAATGGGATGCATACAATTTTTGAGACTCTCCGGAAGATGTCCTGGCCTGAATCGAATTAGTTGATTTACAAGGTGCCTCATAATGAGGCGTTTTTACTGAATGGCAGCTATGAACTTCTTAATAAGAAGTTATTAACCCCCGTGTGCTAATTCTCTTGGGTACTAGTACCCTTCGCCGTAACGGCTGCGACTCTCCAGTAATGGAATCCTTCGCGACAGTCCTCACTTGCATCGATCACTCGCTCTCGAGACGTCAAAGCGTTTTTATGCTTTACATTCGAACATAAAGGGCTATTCGATAGTTTTTAAACGTGAATTCGGGAATCGAATACGCTATACGGGAATCGAATACGCGCTAATAGCAAATACCAATCGATGAGACATGTGTTTCGACTACATGTCACCTGGGGGGGGGGGGGGTATTCAGGAAGAGTCCACCTAGTGGACCGCTCATTTCGGCCGCTGCTGATTGGCTGCAGCTGCACGGGTGAGGAGGAGACAGGTGCTCCCAACCAGTCTCCTCGCTCGTACAGCTGCAGCCAATCAGCGACAGCGGAAAAGGACAGTCCACTAGGTGGACTCTTGCAGAATACCCCCCGCCCCCTGCTGACATGTTGAAGGAGATCGCCAGCTAATCAACCTCTGCCCCACTCGTTCCATGTATATGCACGCTCTGAAAGCCTCCCCCGCCTCCCCCCGACCCGACGTGTAGGACAGCAGCAACAGCAATGGAAAAGTCGTAGCAAGAGTCAAAGAAAGCTTTGATTTAACCATTTGTAGTCATTTGTTGGCGTACACTCACGTGTCGTCGTTGAGTCATCGCGTCCTTTTCGGAATTTCATCACTGCGAGAGTCAACTAGCTGACTTGTTCACTTGACTTTCTTCCTTTAGGAATAACCTTATCCTGTTGCCAAGACGCGACTTACAGACGTTGAAGACTGCTTTTTTTAGCCTGCGTTCTCCGCAGCGTAGCGTAGTCTGAGGTGTAGCAGTAGAGGTGCTTCCTTTTACTGCACTGTACTAATAAGTTAATTTGTTTTCGAAATATATTCGTTTATTGCTGCTGTATTCGTGCTATCATACGTAATCGTAATCGTATAATAATATAATGCGTATAATACGTAATCTACACGAGTACTCGGCACCCTCAAATAAAATGCTTTCACTTTTTTTCGCCTAAGTACACCCTCCATTGTGATGCAAAAATACACATGACTTCAACTCATTTTCTCAGAAATAAATGCTGGATAAAGCGCAGATATCATCCTGAACACGATCAAGAAGGCTTGTAGTACTCAATCCTCTCAAGCCTCTATTCGCAAGCTTCTATTTTTCAGGATGTGATCTTATACCGTAGAAACGTCCCCCGGATGTCTGTGATTTGCTAGTATTATTCTCAAGCACCTAATATAAACCGCTATCGCGCAAATACATCGTGTTGTGCAGTCAGGCCACCATGGCATGCCACGCAAGTAGGACCACGCTTATTCATTTGGGTGAGCAAGTACTATTTTGTGCATCGTTGCGTCGCCACATATTAACTCTGCAAGAGCTTTAAGAAGCCGTCCATCTAACCTGATTGTCTGCTTCAGTCTCTTGGTATACCATACGAGTGCTCTCATTAAGTTATTTTTCAACTCAATCGGCCCTTTCGCGCTGTTTATTTTCGCAAATTGTGTGTCCATCGCTGTGGTTACCAAAGACGCTCAACGATAAGCTACCACTCAAGCCTCCCTGGCTACTTTAGCAACTGAAGTCGCAGGCTTTTTCAACACGGGGTTGACGTTCATTATGACGATTCTCGCGTACTTTATGAGGACTTAGGTCACTACTTTTTCTCCAATGCCATCGCTTACACTTCTCGCTAGTGCTAGACACAACACAAACACGTAACAACCTTAATGAAATATCAAATACACGTTAGTCGACGTTCTGTCGATTTCAATTTCGTCTGTTCAGCATGGTAGGAACGTGTTCCTGTCTTTCGTGACATTCGCTGGTAACTCCTCTCTCTACAACACACCTTGTTATTATTCACTTTTTGGGGGAGGGGGGGAGCAGCAGCACACTGTATTTTCTATGAATGTACTTTCGGCTTTAGATGCGACCTCTGAGAAAAATCTACATGCGTGTGGTGATGTGCCCTGACTATTATACAAGCGAACTCGCATGTACGCACTTATCCGCTCAACAACAGGACCGAAAATCTTTATGTGGCAGCCACACATGGATCGCCTGCTCATTTCCACAACCGGTTGCGCTGGCCAAAATGTAGTTGCGCGGTGCACCTTCGTCCGTGTTGTGAGCCTGGGGCCTCAGTATACGTACTTGAACCCTACATCGAACCAATACAGTACATGACTTTCCTGTGTTTTTGTCGCTTAACAGCTCTCTATTGCCGGGAACTACACTTTAAGATATTGCAAAATATAGATAGGCATGAAACAACGAATTGTACAAACGGATGAGCTCTATATGGCCTAATAACGCATCTGTTGTAACTTTTTTTGCTCGCATTTTCGCAGGTGTAAGTCACTCGAGTGTTGCTTAGAGGTTGTCGTAAGCTTTGATTACACGTCGTTCATCCTGAAGCCTGTTGCCCGAGCAGTTATGATTTCTTCAGTATAGTTAAGCGATACAGCTTACACCCAATAAATTTGTAACCGATTATAAAAATATTCCAAGAATAATATATCATAACGTGAATTGAAACCATAACGTCGGCTGCGGGCGAAAGAATGCTTTATCATCACCACTATAATTCTATACCTAAAGGGGGCCACTGATTACCAGCAGGATTCTCTATAAGCCAGGTAAACATTTTAGAGTCAATTAATGTACCTGTTTAACGCATATTTCGTAACCAATGCTTGTTCCTGTGGCCCTATACGTTGTATTTTCTGTTAATATATAATGCGAAAACATTATATGGCCCATTAAGGCCTACCCACATGGAGCGAACTTTCCGGACAAATTTTAGGTGGCGAGAGCTGGCGCGGCAACATCGTGGCGGCCTTTCGTCGTGCTGCACACATAAGCAACGAAAAAGTGGCGGCCGCCGCCAGACCGCCGCCACCACGACCTGAGTGTTGCTAAAAGCGCCGCTTTAACGTGACAGCGTGAAGGGCCCTGTGTCGCAGAACATCCGGCGTCAGCGGCAGCGTCCGCGGCGGAGAAAATCATCCCGAACCACGCAAGCCCTCCACATGGCGCAGAGGCGTTAGTGAACTAACTGGATCTCTCAAAGTAAAATACGTCTGAAAAATCGTAAAGTACGACTTAACCACAGCCTACAGGCATGACAACGTCGGATTGTAATTTGAATATAGGAGAAAACGTAATGCAGTTACGCGGAAACTCAAACACAAGCCCCATTTTCCAGCCTTTGTAACACTCGTACAGCAGTGCGCCGCGGTTAACTCCTTGCAAAAATACCACCCAGATGGTGCTTGCCTCCTCGGTAGCCGCATGCGGAGGCGAAATTGGGCAAACCTGGACAAAAAGTAAGCTGCAGTTGCCGGGAAGCCTGACAAGCATTCAGGGAACTCTGAATGCATTGCGTTCCACTCTTAAAGGCGAAGCTTAAGCGTCCTTCAAATTTTAAAGCGAAGCTTTCTATAGCTTTCTGTGTCTTGTTGAATTTTCCGTGAACGACGAAAACGCACTGCAGGAAAGCCAACATACACAATGGAACTAACTACGCATCTGCGCACACAATAGCAGAACTGCGCACGACAGACGTATCGTAGAACACTACAGTTTACATTCGCAGTTGTACCGATAAGAACAATGGGAACTGCATCGCCACGCTACCCGGACGAACTCTACATATCTGCATTGCATTACGCGCGTCACGCAATTCATTCCGGGCCGTCACCATGGGTAGGCCGCGGGTGCAGCCCACGGCAGAAGAGGCTGCCGTGCGCGAACCTAAGCGCGAGCGCGATCGTGCCCGTAAGGCCGATCCCGTGTATCGGCAACAGCAGAGCCTCTGACCGTCTACCACAGCGCTCGCAAGGCAATACTGTGCAAGTGCAGAGTCGTCTGTCAGTGAAAGTGTCAGTGTGTGCGTGTAATAAACGGCTACATGAGCTAAAATAAAGGCTCTGCAACTTATCGAAATGTGTCTTCATTCAATATCAACGTTCAAAAAATACAATATTAAACAAGCAATCAAATCACATGCGCATCGCATCGGGTCGCACAGCATTTCTTGGGTTCGGTGCGTGCTCGCTGGCTTTGGACTTTGCTTTGATTCAGTTTGCATGGGAGAAAGCTTCGCGTTCAACCAACTTTCTTTGAGGGGCTCTGATTTTTTTATAAGAGTAAACTCAAAACAAATACAGTTTTGTTTTTACCGGAACACGATTTAATATTCAGTTACATTAGAGAGAGAGAAATAAACTTTTATTTTCCGAAACGGTAATCCGAGTCAGGACCCGGTTCACCCTAGGTGGGAGGATTCCTTATTCCAGGAACCCTCTGGCTTGGGCTGCCTCCTTGGCCCGGGCGACAAGACTACGTTGATCGTCCAGGTCGTCAGAGGAAAGCTTCGCTTCCCACGTTTCAGTGGTGGTAGAGAAGTGCGCTGAGTTGGGTTGCTCCTTGTGTCTAGTGTCGTCTTGTTGAGCTTGTGAGCTGGGGTCTGGGGATGTGTCACGCAGTGGGCAATCCTGGACCATGTGTTGCATGGTGTCTGGGACGTCACAGTGGGTGCATGTGTATGAGTACTGTGTAGGATAGTCTGTGCATGATTATTCCGTGTACATAGGTGTTTGTCTGTATGCGGCGGAGGATGAGTTGTTCCTCTTTGCTCAGCTTCTTGTGTGGTGATGGATACGTTCTTCTGCTGAGTCGGTGGTGTTGCAGAATCTCCGAGAACTTTAGAGCGATGTCATCAACGTTGGTGGCCGGCCTAGTGTGGAATGGCAGGAAAGCCCGGCTGGTATGCTCGCGGGCAGCGGCGTGTGCCGCCTCATTTCCTGTCATGCCCTGATGGCCTGGAATCCAGTTGATGTGGGTGTCGGGGAGCGGGGCGCGTGCGATGTGATTTTGAAGTATCTTGAGTGCGGTTGCTGATATGCGTCCTTTTTGATAGTTGCGAGCTGCTGCTTGGGAATCAGTGAGGATTACGGCTACTTCAGGGCAAGTTGTTATCGCCAGAGCAATTGCCGTTTCCTCTGCAGTCTCGGCGGCTCTTGCCCGGATGGTGACAGCGGCGAGTTCATTGCCTTGGGGATCCGTGACACTTATGGCAAAGGCGTTTCGTTGAATATACCGGGCAGCATCGGTGTACCTCGTATCAGGGTTTGTCGCGTATTTCTTGCTGAGTGCGCGGATTCTGCTTTGCCGACGCTCCTTATGGTAAGTCGGATGCATATTGCGCGGTATGCGCGCAACGGTGATACACTCACGGAGTGCGGGTGGGATTATATAGATCGACTTTTTATTTTGAGTTCATGTTAATTAGACATTAGACAATCGTAAGTTATTTCATCAGAACCTAGACCGCAGATGGCGGAGAAATGACTCGAGTTGCTCAGACTGCAGTTGTAATCGCGATCGGGTGTAGCGGCGGCGAGTTTCCGTGCGACCAAACGCGAACTCCGCGTTTAGAAACTTCTAATGCCAAAAATATAAAACACTGCACCCGGACCTTACCGGGGAACAGGCTTGAGACTGGCGCCAACTACAAACAAACACGCACACAAATCTATGCCGACAACACCATATAACCACCACAGAATACGCCGACATTTGCCCATGGTGTGGATAGCGGCCCACTCTTGCCCACATTACGTGGGAGTGCAGTTCGCGGCCCCCAAATATCAGTTCCCCGAAATTGGGGTAAATACCCAGAAACAGGCAGTGGGAGACCTGGCTTGCTAGCACGGAATGGGAGAGCCAACTGGCCCTCCTCGACCAAGCCTGGCAAGACACTAAGGCCTGTGGAGCCCTGGACTGAGGGCCCCACCCACTCACCCTTCAATCCTCTTCACTAAATAAACGTTTACTACTACTACTACTACTACTACTACTACTACTACTACTACTACTACTACTACTACTACTATTAGGATAGGATAGGAATAAACTTTATATGTCCAACGGTTATGGCTGTTGGTGCCCGGGGCAAGGCTGCCACTATTACTACTACTACTACTACTACTACTGTCAATGTCCGCCTCAGTCTCGTGCCATACGCTGTTCTTTTTCCGAATGTCCTTGTCGTCGGCACGTGAACAATCCTGTAATATCTGTCGTATCGGGCCGGCTGTTATTAATCTGTCATTATGCACGACGCGCGCGCAGGTTTCGTGGCCCAAGGCATTTTATGGCTAGGCGCTGCAAATTCTGGCGACCGGACGTCGGATGCTGTCGAGCCCTGACAGGTCCGCTGTGTTGGTCTGCGTTCGCCGCTTCCGGCGGGTGGCTGAGAATATAAAGCACGGCTTGATGAGCGGCAATGAGCTACATTTTGGCGGTCGGCCGCCGTGCAGATACCGCTGGGTGGCCGGCCACCGTTTTTTTTTTGCCGGAAAATTGCTCCATGTCGATCAGCCTTTGCGAACTCTTCGGGGGCAACCGAGCGCGTTTTGGTGCTTGGTGCGGTTTGATTTGGCGTTACCGAGGCGCAGTTGGAACGCAGGCGAGAGCTTGCGCGGACAATGAACGCTCGGTAAAAAAACATTTCGCCAAAGGGACTATAATACTTTCGCATTCCCACACGCAAACACTCTTAAGTGTCTGTACCGAACTTTTGCGTCTACAACGTACCCTACTAAAGCCATGTATGGTGGTAGCAATAGTAATAAAAGAATAAAGAAAGCTGTTGTCGTCATTAACAAAGAGCTAGATAACACATTCCCTAAAATGCAGCCTTAGCTTGCTTGCATTGCTGCTATCGTCGACGAAGAATTTCAGTTGTCCCTTGGTGTTCCAGGTGTACCTCGTTAATAGCCCCACCCTCAACCTGACGTATTGACTAACGCCGCCTGTCTTCCGTTTCCTGCGCCGCCGTGGCCCCAAGGCCAGGTGACGCTGCCAAACTGCCACTAGCATCAGCCCTTTCGACCACACGCCGCACCGCTTACATTACAACAATGAGGCGCTTCTGACCTGATTACTTGTCTCCTGGTGTCAATCGCGGCCTCACCAGTTCTAATGACACAAAGCATAGATATACGCTGTCCACAAGAAACGGTACAGACATTTCCCCCGTTCCTCTTCTATTGTCCTGTTCTTCTAACATCAATAAAGTAACCGTTATTTCGGAACAACTTTGTGTTCCAAGTAAACTTTGAAACTTTGGAACTTTGCATCTGTGACGACTCAGAAGCTTGGGCGCCGAAGGCGACAACGAAGATTTTCAGTGGGTCAATCTTTTATCGTTGGGATGATTTTATTTTATTGCGCTCCCCAGCTATGGCTGAACCTGGCACACGAGTTTGTGTGCTCTGTAAGGACGGCGAACACCAACGCAGCGGCATGTTTATACTCGCCGTTGGTTCCGATTTCACGCGTGCATTAGCCGCCGGCTACGGTTCTCGTCACGTCAAGCCACGCAAAATGAAGTTCGGACTATTTGCTAAAACAGCAGGATCGGTGCAACATCGAAAAAAAACAAGGATTCCAGCAACAAACACACAAAAAAATCTGAAAAGTAAAAGAAGCACATGCGGGAAATGTGCATCTTCTTTTTCCGTATTTTTTCTACTGCTTCTCCAATCCGCCTGCATTAAACACACAACAGTAATAACGTGCACGGTGAACCGTCATAAAGTGCTAGAATATTTGAAATAGTGAAGCTTTTACATGCATATAGCTCCACGCATTAGCTTGCTGCGGTGAGCTCTGTTTGCGTGGTGCAGTTCCCGTGCTTTTTGCACTCATTTGTTGTTTACACTACTGATGCCATGAATGTTACCAGCCTCGTGCAAGGAGCGGCCTTTCTCAAGAGAAAATGCACAAATATGCGCTTTCCAGTTTGTACTTACCGAAGTTCAATATGGCTGGAAGCGTCATGTATGCACTTCGATCTTTTGTCCTGTCGTCTGCATCACCTGCGATTGCACCAACTGCTATACCGTTAGTGGCGCTGTTTGCCAGGGAGATGCTCGCGCCTTACAACGGCCGCCGGGTGCCTATAAGAGGCGAGACGCCACGAGAGTAAATAGGAAAACGCCTTGATGCGACTGACTGCAACCTTCTGATCTGCACCTTCAGCATACGCCAACGTAATTTCGAAGCAATGGCAGGCCTTGTAGCATCTTCAGTGTTCCAAACTACAGTTGCCATTCTTATAGCCGATATATCTCGAAGGGCACACAAACCGCCCACATACCGGGGGTGTACTTTAGGTTTAGCAGAGTTTCAAAAGACGCTCGCGGCATTTAGCACAAATCTACGAACTGAACTGGAATACTGGAATAGGTGTACATGCTTACACTGGAAATCAATATGCCAATTTGATTAAATAACGAAATGTCACTAAACAGCTTTAACTAATTACTTTAGCACACATGTTAATTAAATGACAAAAATGACAATTACTCTGCAAAAAAAGAAGACTAACACTCAAAAACCACTGGAATGGGTTCGGATGTGGGAACTAAGTGAAGGAAACACTAGATGATTATGGTAGAAATCATAGTCCTCCGCATGACTGCAAAAATGACAATGACTCAGCGAAAAAAGGCTAACACTCAAAAATCCCTGAACTGGGTTCCGACATTGGTGATAACTGAATAAAACTATAGGATAGTGGTAGAAGTCATATTCATGAGCAAGACCCAGCAGAAATGACAATGACTCAGCAAAAAAATTGCACTCAGAGCCCACTGAAATGGGTTTGGACTTGAGTACTAAGTATAGGAAACACTAAAGGATAGAGGTATAAGCCATAGTCATGACCTTGACTCAGCAAAAATGTCAATGACCCAGGGAAAAATATTAACAGTCATAAACAAATGGAATTGGTTCGGATGTGCTAGTAAGTGAAGGAAAAGGCTGGTAGGATGGTGATAGAAGTCATAGTGATCAGCATGACTCAGCAAAAATGGCAATGAGGAAGCAAAAAAAAGAATAACACTCCAAAAACCACTGAAATGGGTTTTGACTTGGGTACTAAGTGAAGGAAACACTAAACAATGATTCTTCAAGGTGTAGTCTTGAGCATGATGCAGCAAAGATGACAGTGCTCCAGCGAAAAAAAGATTAACACTCACAAAGCACTGAAATAGGTTCTGACGAGGGTACCAAGTGAAGGAAACACTAAAGAATGGTGGTAGAAGTCATAGTCATGAGCATGACCCAGCAAAAATGACAATCACTCAGCGAAAAAAGGGTAACGCTTAGAAATCACTGAAATGGGTTGTGACGGTGATAAGTGAAGGAAACATTTAAGGACGATGGTAGAAGTCATAACCATCAGCACGACTCAGCAAAATGACAATGACTACGCGAAAAAGAATAACACTCAAAGACCACTGAAATTTGTTGGGACGTGGGTACTACGTGAAGGAAACACTAAAGGATAGTGGTACAAGTCATAGTCATGCGCATAACCCAGCAAAATTGACAATGACTCAGCAAAAGAATATTAGCACTCAGAAACCACTGAAATGAGTTCTGACGTGGGTAGTATGTGAAGGAAACACTAGAGGATTATGGTAGAAGTCATAGTCATGAGCATGAGTCAGCAAAAATAAGTATTACTCCTCAAAAAAAAGATCAACACTCAAAAACCACTGGAATGGTTTCGGATATGGGCACTAAATGAAGGAAAAACTAATGGATGGTGGTCGAAGAAACAGTCATGAGCATGAGTGAGCAAAACGACAATGACTCAGCAAAAAAAATAAGACTCAAAAACCACTGAAATGGGTTCTGACCTGGGTACCAAGTGAGGGAAACACTAATGGATAGAGGTATATGCCAAAGTCATGACTATGACTCAGCAAAAAGGACAATGACAGAGCGAAAAATATTAAAGCTTAGAAACCAATGGAATGGGTGCACATGTGGTACTAAGTGAAGGCAAAGGAATGGTGGTAGAAGTCTTAGCCATGAGCATGACTCAGCAAAAATTACAATGACTCAGCGAAAAAAGGTTAACACTCAGCAATCGCTGAAATGGGTTCTGACGTTGGTGATAAGTGAAGGAAACACTAAAGGATGGTGGTAGAAGTCATAGTGATCAGCATGACTCCGCAAAAGAGAATGACTCAGCAAAAAAAAGAATAACACGCAAAAACAACTCAAATGGGTTGTGACATGGGTACTAAGTGAGAGAAACACGTAAGGATGTGGGTACAAGTCATACTGACGAGCATGACTCTGCAAAAAATATTAACACTCATAAACCAATGTAATGGGTTCGGATGTGGTACTAAGTGAAGGAAACGGCGAAAGTATAATGGCTGACGTCAGTAGTCATGAACATTGCTAAGACTTTCAGGTCTCGTAGGCGTTGCTAAAGGGTTTCCTGAGGACTAATGATGTGAATGTTATGACATGCATGCCATGTAGGCCATGAAAAAGCTGCCAATGTCTAGGTGCTCTCATAGTCGTTTTGTTAACTTGGTAAGCTCCCCAGACACTGCTTTGCATAACATCCATTCCCACAGGACGTGGGATCTGCCCACTTTTTACACTTGTCTGTTTATTTAAAAACTCTAACCATTTAAAAATCTAGCCAGTTGTGGCTAGGCAATCTCGAGGAAGTCGTTTACATGGAGTATGTTCCGAAATCTTTAGGATTTTCGAACGTAGTTCGGTAAATCGACAAACCCTAGCCTGTTTATGTCCATTCCAGGACACAGGTCTGTCCCTGCAATCTTTCATTATTTCTGTGTTGTATAAATAATACAATATTATGTCTTCAAATGTTCTTGTTTTTCACGCCACGTATTTCTATGGAATATCATTGCACGTTTGGTGGAACGAACGAGGAGACTTAAGGCTCCGTTAGGAAGACGTGAGCCGTAGAATCGCATTTAAAGGTTTAACGACGCCGTGCGTCAGTGCGGAATGAACTGTATAGCGGTGTCAGGAACTATACTTAGGAAGCACATAAGTTGCTTACTAAAGC
>NC_051161.1:133492780-133532829 GCF_013339745.2 Dermacentor silvarum | reverse complement strand
CATATTTGTCCAGTGCGCCAATACGTCGGATGATCTTATATGGTCCGAAATAGCGACGTAAGAGTTTCTCGCTAAGTCCTCGTCGGCGTATCGAGTCCAGAACCAACACGGTCTCCGGGCTGGTACTCGACGTAGCGTCGTCGAAGATTGTAGTGTCGGCTGTCGGTTCTCTGCTGGTTCTTGATGCGCAGGCGGGCGAGCTGTCGACCTTCTTCGGCACGCTGCAAATAGGTGGCAACGTCGAGATTTTCTTCGTCAGCGACGTCCGGTAGCATAGCGTCAAGCGTCGTTGCCGGGTTCCTTCCGTAGACCAGGTTGAACGGCGCCATGTGCGTCGTTTCTTGCACGGCCGTGTTGTATGCGAAGGTCACGTACGGAAGGATGGCATCCCACGTCTTGTGTTCGACGTCGACGTACATAGCCAGCATGTCGGCGATGGTCTTATTTAGGCGCTCGGTGAGGCCATTCGTCTGCGGGTGGTAGGCGGTGGTGCGGCGATGGCTTGTCTGGCTGTATCGCAGGATGGCTTGAGTTAGTTCAGCCGTGAAGGCCGTACCTCTGTCGGTGATGAGGACTTCCGGGGCACCGTGACGCAGGAGGATGTTCTCAACGAAGAATCGGGCTACCTCGTCGGCACTGCCTTTGGGCAAGGCTTTTGTTTCGGCGTAGCGGGTGCGGTAGTCCGTAGCTACGATGATCCATTTATTCCCGGACGTCGACGTCGGAAAAGGCCCCAGTAAGTCCATCCCGATCTGCTGGAACGGTCGGTGAGGTGGCTCGATCGGCTGTAGAAGCCCGGCTGGTCTTGTCGGCGGTGTTTTGCGTCGCTGACAGTCTCGGCATGTCCTTACGTAATGGGCGACGTCAGCAGAGAGGCGAGGCCAGTAGTATTTTTCTTGTATCCTCGCGAGAGTGCGGGAAAAAACCGAGATGTCCAGCCGTTGGGTCGTCATGGAGAGCTTGCAGAACCTCTGGACGCAATGCTGAGGGTACCACGAGGAGGTAGTTGGCTCGGAGAGGCGAGAAGTTCTTCTTTAGGAGAATGTCGTTTTGCAAGAAGAACGACGCCAATCCTCGCCTGAACGCCTTCGGCACAATGACGGTCTTGCCTTCCAAGTAGTCTACAAGGCTCCTTAGTTCCGGGTCGGCTCGCTGTTGTTCGGCGAATTCGTCGGCACTGATGGGTCCCAAGAAAGTGTCATCATCCTGGTCGTCTTGTGGCGGCGGTTCGACGGGGGCGCGAGACAAACAATCGGCGTCAGCGTGCTTTCGCCCGGATTTGTAAACGACGGTGATGTCGAATGCTTGAAGTCTCAGGCTCCATCGTGCGAGGCGACCTGAAGGATCCTTTAAGTTAGCTAGCCAACACAAGGCGTGGTGGTCGCTTACAACTTTAAAGGGCCTGCCATAGAGATAGGGGCGAAACTTTGACGTAGCCCAGATGATGGCGAGGCACTCCTTTTCTGTTGTGGAATAATTTGCTTCCGCCTTCGATAGCGACCGGCTAGCGTAACTAACAACCCTTTCTAGTCCGTCAGTCCTCTGCACAAGCACGGCGCCGAGTCCTACGCTGCTTGCGTCGGTGTGGACTTCGGTATCGGCATTTTCGTCGAAATGCGCAAGTATTGGCAGCGATTGCAGGCGTCGCTTCAGTTCTTCAAATGCTTCGACTTGCGGCGTCTCCCACTTGAACTCGACGTCGGCCTTCGTGAGATACGTCAGTGGCTCAGCGATTCGTGAAAAATTCTTGACGAAGCGCCTGTAATAGGCGCACAATCCAAGAAATCTACGCACTGCCTTCTTGTCAGCAGGCGGAGGAAAGTTGGAGATGGCCGCAGTTTTCTGAGGGTCGGGGCGCACTCCAGAGTTGTTGATGACGTGGCCCAAAAATAAGAGCTCCTCATATGCGAAGCGGCACTTTTCTGGCTTCAACGTGAGTCCGGAGGTCTTGATTGCTTGAAGAACTGTTTCAAGGCGCCGGAGGTGTTCCTCGAAGCTTGAGGCAAACACAACGACGTCGTCCAAATAGACGAGGCAAGTCTGCCACTTCAAGCCCGCCAGTACTGTATCCATGACACGTTGGAAAGTGGCAGGCGCCGAGCAAAGACCAAACGGCATGACCTTGAACTCGAACAATCCGTCTGGTGTTATAAACGCAGTCTTCTCCCGGTCCCTCTCGTCGACTTCGATTTGCCAGTAGCCGGTTTTGAGGTCCATCGACGAAAAATACTTGGCGTTGTAGAGTCGATCCAAGGCGTCGTCAATCCGTGGGAGGGGGTATACGTCCTTCTTCGTGATTTTGTTGAGGCGACGATAATCGACGCAGAAACGTAGGGTTCCATCCTTCTTCTTCACTAACACCGCGGGGGACGCCCACGGACTCTTGGACGGCTGGATAATGTCGTCGCGTAGCATTTCGTCGACTTGTTGCCTTATGGCCTCGCGTTCGCGCGCCGAAACTCGGTACGGGCTCTAACGGAGTGGCCGGACATTTTCGTCGGTTATGATGCGATGCTTGGCGACAGGGGTTTGTCGAACTTTTGACGACGACGAGAAGCAGTCCTCGTATTGCAGGAGCAGAGCCTTTAGTTGTTCTTTCTTGTGCATGGGAAGGTTCTGACTGACGTCGAAAGTTGGTTCAGGTACTATAGTCGTCGTTGAAGGTGCACTGGAATCCGTGAAGGCGAACGCACTGCTGGCTTGTACTATTTCGTCCATGTAGGCGACCGTGGTGCCTTTGTTGATGTGCTTGTATTCGGGGCTGAAGTTCGTGAGCATCACCCTTGCTTTCCCTGCACGTAGCTCAGCTATGCCTCTAGCGACGCAAATTTCACGGTCGAGCAGTAAGTGATGATCGCCCTCGATGACGCCCTCCATGTCTGCAGGCACTACGGTACCGACGGAAATCATTACGCTGGAGCGAGGCGGAACGGTGACTTGTTCTTCAAGCACATTCAAGGCATGGTAACTTATGCTTGTATCCGGTGGTATCGCGTTGTGCGTTGAAAGCGTTATCGACTTGGACCTTAAGTCGATGACTGCACCGTGTTGATTTAGAAAGTCCATGCCTAGGATGACATCCCTGGAGCAGTGCTGCAGGATTACGAAGCTCGCCGGGTAAGTGCGGTTGTTTACCGTGACTCGCGCTGTGCAGATTCCAGTCGGCGTTATTAGGTGGCCTCCCGCTGTCCGGATATCGGGTCCTTGCCAGGCTGTTTTCACCTTCTTCAACTTGGCGGCGAACGGGCCACTGAAGACGGAATAGTCGGCTCCAGTGTCGACGAGAGCGGTGACGTTATGGCCATCGATGAGCACGTCTAGATCGGTAGACCGGCGTCTGGCGTTGCGGTTAATTCGTGGCGTCGGATCACGGCTGCGTCGGCTTGCTCTGCTGCTGCTACGTCGCGTCGGCAGGTCTCCTTTCTGCGGCGAAGTGCTGTCAAGGCTGTTGCTAGGCGGCATGCTGATATCTCGTCGTGATGATTCGCGAATCGTCGTCGTCGTCGGCGGCGGAGGATCTTCGGCATTGCGTCGTACAGCAACCGCACCTCCATCGGTTGCTGCCTTTAGTTTCTCGGGTAAGGGCTCGGAGATCGGCCCCGGGTGGGACCGGTGTACTGACGGCGATGCGGCGAGATGTAGCGGCCCGGTGACGGCGAGCGTGAGGGTCGTCGTGGTTGCCACTGGGCTCCGGCGAGGTAGTCGGCGATGTCACGTGGTCTCTCGCCAAGCTGTGGACGCGGCGCGTTGAAGGCGAACCCTCGTAGGCCCATCTCGCGGTATGGGCATCGGCGGTAGACATGGCCGGCTTCCCCACAGTGATAGCAGAGCGGGCGGTGGTCGGGGGCGCGCCAAATGTCCGTCTTCCTCTGGTAGCTGCGCTGGGCGACGGGCGGGCGTGCTGGCGGCGGCGGCGGTGGACGACGGAACTGCGGCGTTACGGGGCCCTGGCGCGAGCGCGGAGGGGGGCCTTGACGACGGGCGACGGCGGCGTAGGTCAGCGCTTCCGGCTGGGGTTGCGGCGATTGTGGCTGCACATCGGGAACTCCAAGTGAGCGGTGAACTTCGTCTTTGACGACGTCGGCGATAGATGCCACGTGAGGCTGCGACCTGGGAAAGAGCTTATGCAGCTCCTCGCGAACGACCGCTCTGATGGTCTCGCGCAGGTCGTCGGCGCCTAGCGCTTGAGCGTCGGCGTAGTTGGTCAGGGCACGGCGGTTGTATTGCCTGACGCGCATTTCAAGCGTCTTCTCGATCGTTGTAGCCTCGGAAAGAAATTCGGCGACAGTCTTGGGCGGGTTGCGCATCAATCCGGCGAATAGTTGGTCTTGGACACCCCGCATCAAGAACCTAACTTTCTTTTCTTCAGACATGTCGGGGTCGGCGTGGCGGAAGAGGCGAGTCATCTCCTCCGTGAAGATCGCGATGTTCTCGTTCGGCAATTGCACTCTGGTTTCTAAGAGAACCTCTGCCCTCTCCTTTCGTACGACACTCGTGAAGGTCCTCACGAAGTTTTCACGAAAGAGGTCCCACGTAGCCAGGGTGGTCTCTCTGTTCTCAAACCAGGTCCGAGCAGCGTCATCCAACGAAAAATAGACATGGCGTAGCTTGTCGTCGTCGCTCCATTTGTTGAACGTCGCGGTCCGCTCGTATGTCTCCAGCCAGGTTTCAGGGTCTTCAGCCGATGATCCACGGAAGGTCGGGGGCTCCCGAGGTTGTTGCAGCAGGATGGGGGACGCTGGGGCTGCCATTGAGGTCGTTGACTTGGCCTTGATCGCTGTGGTCTTCTCGGGAAGAAGTCCGTACTCCGGTAGAAGTCCTTGCTGCCTACGGCTAGCTCGCTGGTCCTTGGTGACGTTGGCGTTGTCCTCCGGTTTCGGGCTTGGATCGCGGCTTTGCGGGGGCGTTCGCTGCATGAACGCACTAGCACCTCCACCAGATGTCACGTAGTAGTGACGCTGAAGTAAACAGTCGTAAAACTGTGTAAGAAGAAACTGATTCTTTATTGGGCGAACCTGTGCCCACAAAAGCAAGCTACACTCAAAGCACAACGAAATCGGCGAACACAGTCGGCGGTCGTCGAAAATCTGATCAGCGGCGACACGCGTCGGCTTTTATACCTGAGTCATCGAAGGTTCTAGATTAATCCCTGATGCCCGCGTGTCTTCCAGAAAGTTCTAGACAATTCGCGTCAGTCATGCAATCAGATAACAGAAGCGTCGGTGAAAACAGGCAATGGAAAGAAGCATCGATAACGTTCTAGAAACTTCCGATACAGGCGCGTCCTGCGCCGAGCGATAACGTTTAACATTTGTTAGCCGGTGGAAGGCGGCCACCGGTGAAAGATAAACATGTATACGTGTCAATATAATTCCCTGTTCATCTACCACTAACAAGCCATTACCATCGTCTTGGCGCCAACTAATACTGTCATGGCGCTCTTTGGCCATACCTGGCCCTTGCGCCACTAAACTCCAACAATCATCATCAAATCACATGCGCATCGCATCGGGTCGCACAGCATTTCTTGGGTTCGGTGCGTGCTCGCTGGCTTTGGACTTTGATTCAGTTTGCATGGGAGAAAGCTTCGCGTTCAACCAACTTTCTTTGAGGGGCTCTGATTTTTTTATGAGTAAACTCAAAACAAATACAGTTTTGTTTTTACCGGAACACGATTTAATATTCAGTTACATTAGAGAGAGAGAGAGAAATAAACTTTTATTTTCCGAAACGGTAATCCGAGTCAGGACCCGGTTCACCCTAGGTGGGAGGATTCCTTATTCCAGGAACCCTCTGGCTTGGGCTGCCTCCTTGGCCCGGGCGACAAGACTACGTTGATCGTCCAGGTCGTCAGAGGAAAGCTTCGCCTCCCACGTTTCAGTGGTGGTAGAGAAGTGCGCTGAGTTGGGTTGCTCCTTGTGTCTTGTGTCGTCTTGTTGAGCTTGTGAGCTGGGGTCTGGGGATGTGTCACGCAGTGGGCAATCCTGGACCATGTGTTGCAGGGTGTCTGGGACGTCACAGTGGGTGCATGTGTATGAGTACTGTGTAGGATAGTCTGTGCATGATTATTCCGTGTACATAGGTGTTTGTCTGTAGGCGGAGGAGGATGAGTTGTTCCTCTTTGCTCAGCTTCTTGTGTGGTGATGGATACGTTCTTCTGCTGAGTCGGTGGTGTTGCAGAATCTCCGAGAACTTTAGAGCGATGTCATCAACGTTGGTGGCCGGCCTAGTGTGGAATGGCAGGAAAGCCCGGCTGGTATGCTCGCGGGCAGCGGCGTGTGCCGCCTCATTTCCTGTCATGCCCTGATGGCCTGGAATCCAGTTGATGTGGGTGTCGGGGAGCGGGGCGCGTGCGATGTCATTTTGAAGTATCTTGAGTGCGGTTGCTGATATGCGTCCTTTTTGATAGTTGCGAGCTGCTGCTTGGGAATCAGTGAGGATTACGGCTACTTCAGGGCAAGTTGTTATCGCCAGAGCAATTGCCGTTTCCTCTGCAGTCTCGGCGGCTCTTGCCCGGATGGTGACAGCGGCGAGTTCATTGCCTTGGGGATCCGTGACACTTATGGCAAAGGCGTTTCGTTGAATATACCGGGCAGCATCGGTGTACCTCGTATCAGGGTTTGTCGCGTATTTCTTGCTGAGTGCGCGGATTCT
The DNA here is from genome assembly GCF_013339745.2 of Dermacentor silvarum. Taxonomy (NCBI): domain Eukaryota; kingdom Metazoa; phylum Arthropoda; class Arachnida; order Ixodida; family Ixodidae; genus Dermacentor; species Dermacentor silvarum. Next base: position 133,526,175 of record NC_051161.1, on the reverse strand, counting down.
GCTTTGCCGACGCTCCTTATGGTAAGTCGGATGCATATTGCGCGGTATGCGCGCAACGGTGATACACTCACGGAGTGCGGGTGGGATTATATAGATCGACTTTTTATTTTGAGTTCATGTTAATTAGACATTAGACAATCGTAAGTTATTTCATCAGAACCTAGACCGCAGATGGTGGAGAAATGACTCGAGTTGCTCAGACTGCAGTTGTAATCGCGATCGGGTGTAGCGGCGGCGAGTTTCCGTGCGACCAAACGCGAACTCCGCGTTTAGAAACTTCTAATGCCAAAAATATAAAACACTGCACCCGGACCTTACCGGGGAACAGGCTTGAGACTGGCGCCAACTACAAACAAACACGTACACAAATCTATGCCGACAACACCATATAACCACCACAGAATACGCCGACATTTGCCCATGGTGTGGATAGCGGCCCACTCTTGCCCACATTACGTGGGAGTGCAGTTCGCGGCCCCCAAATATCAGTTCCCCGAAATTGGGGTAAATACCCAGAAACAGGCAGTGGGAGACCTGGCTTGCTAGCACGGAATGGGAGAGCCAACTGGCCCTCCTCGACCAAGCCTGGCGAGACACTAAGGCCTGTGGAGCCCTGGACTGAGGGCCCCACCCACTCACCCTTCAATCCTCTTCACTAAATAAACGTTTACTACTACTACTACTACTACTACTACTACTACTACTACTACTACTACTACTACTATTAGGATAGGATAGGAATAAACTTTATATGTCCAACGGTTATGGCTGTTGGTGCCCGGGGCAAGGCTGCCACTATTACTACTACTACTACTACTACTACTACTGTCAATGTCCGACTCAGTCTCGTGCCATACGCTGTTCTTTTTCCGAATGTCCTTGTCGTCGGCACGTGAACAATCCTGTAATATCTGTCGTATCGGGCCGGCTGTTATTAATCTGTCATTATGCACGACGCGCGCGCAGGTTTCGTGGCCCAAGGCATTTTATGGCTAGGCGCTGCAAATTCTGGCGACCGGACGTCGGATGCTGTCGAGCCCTGACAGGTCCGCTGTGTTGGTCTGCGTTCGCCGCTTCCGGCGGGTGGCTGAGAATATAAAGCACGGCTTGATGAGCGGCAATGAGCTACATTTTGGCGGTCGGCCGCCGTGCAGATACCGCTGGGTGGCCGGCCTCCGTTTTTTTTTTTTTTTGCCGGAAAATTGCTCCATGTCGATCAGCCTTTGCGAACTCTTCGGGGGCAACCGAGCGCGTTTTGGTGCTTGGTGCGGTTTGATTTGGCGTTACCGAGGCGCAGTTGGAACGCAGGCGAGAGCTTGCGCGGACAATGAACGCTCGGTAAAAAAACATTTCGCCAAAGGGACTATAATACTTTCGCATTCCCACACGCAAACACTCTTAAGTGTCTGTACCGAACTTTTGCGTCTACAACGTACCCTACTAAAGCCATGTATGGTGGTAGCAATAGTAATAAAAGAATAAAGAAAGCTGTTGTCGTCATTAACAAAGAGCTAGATAACACATTCCCTAAAATGCAGCCTTAGCTTGCTTGCATTGCTGCTATCGTCGACGAAGAATTTCAGTTGTCCCTTGGTGTTCCAGGTGTACCTCGTTAATAGCCCCACCCTCAACCTGACGTATTGACTAACGCCGCCTGTCTTCCGTTTCCTGCGCCGCCGTGGCCCCAAGGCCAGGTGACGCTGCCAAACTGCCACTAGCATCAGCCCTTTCGACCACACGCCGCACCGCTTACATTACAACAATGAGGCGCTTCTGACCTGATTACTTGTCTCCTGGTGTCAATCGCGGCCTCACCAGTTCTAATGACACAAAGCATAGATATACGCTGTCCACAAGAAACGGTACAGACATTTCCCCCGTTCCTCTTCTATTGTCCTGTTCTTCTAACATCAATAAAGTAACCGTTAATTCGGAACAGCTTTGTGTTCCAAGTAAACTTTGAAACTTTGGAACGTTGCAACTGTGACGACTCAGAAGCTTGGGCGCCGAAGGCGACAACGAAGATTTTCAGTGGGTCAATCTTTTATCGTTGGGATGATTTTATTTTATTGCGCTCCCCAGCTATGGCTGAACCTGGCACACGAGTTTGTGTGCTCTGTAAGGACGGCGAACACCAACGCAGCGGCATGTTTATACTCGCCGTTGGTTCCGATTTCACGCGTGCATTAGACGCCGGCTACGGTTCTCGTCACGTCAAGCCACGCAAAATGAAGTTCGGACTATTTGCTAAAACAGCAGGATCGGTGCAACATCGAAAAAAACAAGGATTCCCGCAACAAACACACAAAAAAATCTGAAAAGTAAAAGAAGCACATGCGGGAAATGTGCATCTTCTTTTTCCGTATTTTTTCTACTGCTTCTCCAATCCGCCTGCATTAAACACACAACAGTAATAACGTGCACGGTGAACCGTCATAAAGTGCTAGAATATTTGAAATAGTGAAGCTTTTACATGCATATAGCTCCACGCATTAGCTTGCTGCGGTGAGCTTTGTTTGCGTGGTGCAGTTCCCGTGCTTTTTGCACTCATTTGTTGTTTATACTACTGATGCCATGAATGTTACCAGCCTCGTGCAAGGAGCGGCCTTTCTCAAGAGAAAATGCACAAATATGCGCTTTCCAGTTTGTACTTACCGAAGTTCAATATGGCTGGAAGCGTCATGTATGCACTTCGATCTTTTGTCCTGTCGTCTGCATCACCTGCGATTGCACCAACTGCTATACCGTTAGTGGCGCTGTTTGCCAGGGAGATGCTCGCGCCTTACAACGGCCGCCGGGTGCCTATAAGAGGCGAGACGCCACGAGAGTAAATAGGAAAACGCCTTGATGCGACTGACTGCAACCTTCTGATCTGCACCTTCAGCATACGCCAACGTAATTTCGAAGCAATGGCAGGCCTTGTAGCATCTTCAGTGTTCCAAACTACAGTTGCCATTCTTATAGCCGATATATCTCGAAGGGCACACAAACCGCCCACATACCGGGGGTGTACTTTAGGTTTAGCAGAGTTTCAAAAGACGCTCGCGGCATTTAGCACAAATCTACGAACTGGACTGGAATACTGGAATAGGTGTACATGCTTACACTGGAAATCAATATGCCAATTTGATTAAATAACGAAATGTCACTAAACAGCTTTAACTAATTACTTTAGCGCACATGTTAATTAAATGACAAAAATGACAATTACTCTGCAAAAAAAGAAGACTAACACTCAAAAACCACTGGAATGGGTTCGGATGTGGAACCTAAGTGAAGGAAACACTAGATGATTATGGTAGAAATCATAGTCCTCCGCATGACTCTGCAAAAATGACAATGACTCAGCGAAAAAGGCTAACACTCAAAAATCCCTGAACTGGGTTCCGACATTGGTGATAACTGAATAAAACTCTATAGGATAGTGGTAGAAGTCATATTCATGAGCAAGACCCAGCAGAAATGACAATGACTCAGCAAAAAATTGCACTCAGAGCCCACTGAAATGGGTTTGGACTTGAGTACTAAGTATAGGAAACACTAAAGGATAGAGGTATAAGCCATAGTCATGACCATGACTCAGCAAAAATGTCAATGACCCAGGGAAAAATATTAACAGTCATAAATCAATGGAATGGGTTCGGATGTGCTAGTAAGTGAAGGAAAAGGCTGGTAGGATGGTGATAGAAGTCATAGTGATCAGCATGACTCAGCAAAAATGACAATGAGGAAGCAAAAAAAAGAATAACACTCAAAAACCACTGAAATGGGTTTTGACTTGGGTACTAAGTGAAGGAAACACTAAACAATGATTCTTCAAGGTGTAGTCTTGAGCATGATGCAGCAAAGATGACAGTGCTCCAGCGAAAAAAAGATTAACACTCACAAAGCACTGAAATAGGTTCTGACGAGGGTACCAAGTGAAGGAAACACTAAAGAATGGTGGTAGAAGTCATAGTCATGAGCATGACCCAGCAAAAATGACAATCACTCAGCGAAAAAAGGGTAACGCTTAGAAATCACTGAAATGGGTTGTGACGGTGATAAGTGAAGGAAACATTTAAGGACGATGGTAGAAGTCATAACCATCAGCACGACTCAGCAAAATGACAATGACTACGCGAAAAAGAATAACACTCAAAGACCACTGAAATTTGTTGGGACGTGGGTACTACGTGAAGGAAACACTAAAGGATAGTGGTACAAGTCATAGTCATGCGCATAACCCAGCAAAACTGACAATGACTCAGCAAAAAAATATTAGCACTCAGAAACCACTGAAATGAGTTCTGACGTGGGTAGTATGTGAAGGAAACACTAGAGGATTATGGTAGAAGTCATAGTCATGAGCATGAGTCAGCAAAAATAAGTATTACTCCTCAAAAAAAAAGATCAACACTCAAAAACCACTGGAATGGTTTCGGATATGGGCACTAAATGAAGGAAAAACTAATGGATGGTGGTCGAAGAAACAGTCATGAGCATGAGTGAGCAAAAATGACAATGACTCAGCAAAAAAAATAAGACTCAAAAACCACTGAAATGGGTTCTGACATGGGTACCAAGTGAGGGAAACACTAACGGATAGAGGTATAAGCCAAAGTCATGACTATGACTCAGCAAAAAGGACAATGACAGAGCGAAAAAATATTAAAGCTTAGAAACCAATGGAATGGGTGCACATGTGGTACTAAGTGAAGGCAAAGGAATGGTGGTAGAAGTCTTAGCCATGAGCATGACTCAGCAAAAATTACAATGACTCAGCGAAAAAAGGTTAACACTCAGCAATCGCTGAAATGGGTTCTGACGTTGGTGATAAGTGAAGGAAACACTAAAGGATGGTGGTAGAAGTCATAGTGATCAGCATGACTCCGCAAAAGAGAATGACTCAGCAAAAAAAAGAATAACACGCAAAAACAACTCAAATGGGTTGTGACATGGGTACTAAGTGAGAGAAACACGTAAGCATGTGGGTACAAGTCATACTGACGAGCATGACTCTGCAAAAAATATTAACACTCATAAACCAATGTAATGGGTTCGGATGTGGTACTAAGTGAAGGAAACGGCGAAAGTATAATGGCTGACGTCATAGTCATGAACATTGCTAAGACTTTCAGGTCTCGTAGGCATTGCTAAAGGGATTCCTGAGGACTAATGATGTGAATGTTATGACATGCATGCCATGTAGGCCATGAAAAAGCTGCCAATGTCTAGGTGCTCTCATAGTCGTTTTGTTAACTTGGTAAGCTCCCCAGACACTGCTTTGCATAACATCCATTCCCACAGGACGTGGGATCTGCCCGCTTTTTACACTTGTCTGTTTATTTAAAAACTCTAACCATTTAAAAATCTAGCCAGTTGTGGCTAGGCAATCTCGAGGAAGTCGTTTACATGGAGTATGTTCCGAAATCTTTAGGATTTTCGAACGTAGTTCGGTAAATCGACAAACCCTAGCCTGTTTATGTCCATTCCAGGACACAGGTCTGTCCCTGCAATCTTTCATTATTTCTGTGTTGTATAAATAATACAATATTATGTCTTCAAATGTTCTTGTTTTTTCACGCCACGTATTTCTATGGAATATCATTGCACTTTTGGTGGGAACGAACGAGGAGACTTAAGGCTCCGTTAGGAAGACGTGAGCCGTAGAATCGCATTTAAAGGTTTAACGACGCCGTGCGTCAGTGCGGAATGAAACTGTATAGCGGTGTCAGGAACTATACTTAGGAAGCACATAAGTGGCTTACTAAAGCGGGGAAGCACTTCGAGAGGATACGTTGAGACTTCGGAGGAGTTTGAGAACGTTCATTGTGGCCTCGCCTATTCTGACCTCTTCTTTAGGACTCCGCAAAGCAAAAGAAATGTTCATGCGAAGGTTGAGCAGATTCTTGTACAACAGCATGTCTCTCTTTGTTGTTCCAATGTATGCAGAGAACTTGTTCAGGCTCTCAACATTGTTTAGTCGCGCCGCTAAACAATGTTGAGAGCCTGAACAAGTTCTCTGCATGCATTGGGGAACAGAGAGACATTAACTTAATCTAGGCACCTCACCGGAAGAACCACTGGGGTCGCCTTTTCATACATGTACAATTTTCTATTTTTTTATGATTTAATAAACGTATTTCTCTCTCTCTCAACATTGTTTTGGGCCGTTTGATGCACCGCAAAATTTCAGACCAATATCAAGTTCAAGGAGCACAAGTTCGGGACCTCATGGCAAGCTTAGGAGCCCCAACCATCTACGAGTACGGCGGGCTCGAGCGCAGCAAATGAATCTCGGGCCCCACCAGTAGAGGTGTCGATTCCATACCCAAACACCCTTTGAAAAATAAACAGGCCTACCATGAATAGGGAGCGAGCACAATTGCAAAATTACACAATAAGACCTCCACTATTCGTGACATAAGTTAGGCAGCTAAGCTGTCTAATGCGTGAAAAAATATGCACCTGTGATTTTCTCTACATCATTTCTGAAGCCTAGTGCCCACACACCCGCAGCACCATGCACAAGACATTTCGCGTACCCAACTGCGACTGCGACCATGACAGAGCCTACCCGAATTTTTATGTGTTGTGAGAGCTAAATATTAGTTAATAATTGATTGGAACACACAAGAGCACTTTCGATAAGACTTTCGTCGTCTCGATAGGGTTACAATGAAGGCAAGTTTGTTATACATTGATTTTGATAGAGCGCTGCAGGGACGGCATTGACACTGAACGGTGTGTTGTGTGTTTCTATCCAGTTTTAAAGATGTCCATGTGCATTGCATCGCGTTATTGAAAACAAAAAAAAAGTTGACAGCTAGTTATAAGAAGTCGCGTACGTTCGAATACCACCGGGATAATTACACGTACATTTCTATGTCAATGATTGGTCGATGCTCCATGAAAGCGCAGTACGCTACGAGAAATGCGTGCATGTTGAGATCAACTACCCGAATAGTTCGATGCGCAGTCACACATTCGGCATTTTCCCGGGATACAGCGTCCAAGCACGTGATCTTCCTGGAGCCGAACGGCTCTGCTTCAACCTCCGTAGGTGTCTATTGGTCCCACCGGAACCTGGAATAGACAGTGGCGCGTGTAATTTGGTATCACTGGCTAGTGGTTTTTGAACCTTCGCCGCGTCTGTAACGTGACCAGGATTCGATGAGTCGCGCCGGTGAATGGCAGGTCACGTGACCAGCAGAGGAGGAGAGGTATGCTGGGGGAGGAGGCAACCAATGAGAGGGTGCGCGCTGGGAAAGGCGGCGACCAATGAGAGGCCGTGCGGAGCGCGAAAAGGAGAGGCGATAAGTAGAGGTGTTTTTGTGTGGCACGCCCTTTCGAACAACACGCAACGCGTAGAGCTGTTGCCTACGCCGTCTGCGTTTCCCCGCGTTCACGCCCAATGCGCGATGTCTGTGACTGCAGCCGATGCCTCTGGCGGCGGCTCAGAAGGTTTCAACCAGAGAACTGGTCACTCACAGAGTAGCGTCGGAAGTCGCTGCCTCTTCTCGCCGCACAACCCTTGAATATAATTTCCTGTTGGAGATATTTGTTTACTTGTGTTTACGCAACTGCATCACGTGCAACACATGCACATGTAACACTCGTAGCACTCGGTGTAACTAACGCAGCTTCACTGTTCGACCATCTTCACGGAGTGGAAGGGGTGGTGATATTTTTTTCTTCTGCGCGTTGAGAGTCACAAGCACGCATGAATGTTTGTGTGCTGTTATGCCAGTAGCACTATCAACGACAACTATCTGGCCCAACTATCATGCACCAAGATTTAAAAATATGCAAATGCCACGTAGCTGGACAGAACCAAGCTAATGCTGTTTGCCGTCACTTGGAGGTACTCAGATTATTGCTTGCATTCCGCCTAAATAAATAATTATTCTTAGTTATTCATTCAAATTATCAACAAATTTGCAGTTTCGTCCGAAAGGCGAAGCATCGATTGCGATAGCAAACTTGTAGAGAGCTATACGAAGCAAGGATAGTAGTTTAATGACCTGTGTAAGGTTGTAAATATTCACTTACTAACTAAACAGACAAGCACGGTGCCACGCGCGCACAGGTAAACATGAACACGCCTTGCTCGATGACCGGGGAAACTCGCTGTGAAAATGCCGGATTGAGAAAGCGTGTCAGTGGCAGTGGGCAAATTTATCTTCGCGCTGTCTCTTGTCTCGCTTCTACGCGAACTAAATGTCGAAAGCACAGAGCATACGAAGCTGCCGGCACTCGGCGCACACATTTTGTCCCCACCGCAGAGCGCTTTGAAGATGAGGTCCGCGCGGGCGCGCAATTCGCCCACAATGCAGATCAGTTTCAGATATGGCGCCGGTGTGGCCGCGCTGTGAGCAGTAGCCGACGAAGCCGGAGCCCTCCACTACGGAGCCCTCCACTACAGCGTGCCTCATAATCAGAACTGGTTTTGGGACGTAAAATCCCAGAAAGAAGAAAGAACTACAAGCTCATCAATGGAATTCAACGGCGAAGCGGTGGCGGCGGCTGCGCTGACTCGAACCGGAAGCAGCTAGCAGACGGCGCATCCCCCAATCCCTCGTTATTTTACGGGTCACCTATTGGTATGGCTCTCTCGCATGGCCTCTCGCTCACAGTTGCAGCTGTCACTTGAGGGGGTCCGAAACGCTGCGACAGAAACACTGTAAGGAACGACGAGAGGCAAGCGTCCACCAATGGAGTTTAGAGGAATTCTGCACTTGATTTCGTTGGACTAACAATATTTAGGTATAATTTGTGGGTCACTAAGTAGTTTCGTGGACGAATTGGGCGGCAGCCTGGACACCTATAATGGTGGAAAGATGGTAGTGCTTGTAAGTGTTTTACGGTCGTTCTTCGCAGTTTTCTGCCTGTTTTGTGGTTAGGAAAATAAGCAAAGCGGGGAGTGCATCATACAGTGCTGACAAGAACTTGTAGTAATAACCGATGCTGCTCGCCGTCATCGTATTTTCTCTCTTCACGTGTCCGCACATGCCACACCACGCATGTTTACTTAGTGAGCCTATATTTTGTGCAGTTTATACTACCGCTACAGATACGAGCAATTCTGAGGTGTTGCTATCGTTGCTTCGTCCCTATGGAGAAACGATGATTTTTTATCATGTTTGCTTCTTTGTATTTATTCCACTGATATGAGACAAAATCGTCAGTTGCACTTTTGCTGTCTCTCTGTGTGAATTCTACATCGTTTGCAATGTGCGAGTAAATGCGCTTTCCACCAGCAAGTGGGAGTCATCCACAGATTAAAGGACCCAAGCTGGTCGAAATTATTCACGAATACTTGCCTGCGATTACGCCGTATTCATATCGCGGTTTTCGCTCGCAAAACCCCAGAACTGTTTTAGCAGGAGGTTCTTTCGGACAAGCCTACATCGACAGTTATTCCAACTAACAATAAATTTTGCAATTATTAACGGTAAAATAGCAATGGTAGATTTCTAAACTATGAAAACGTTCTGACAAAAATTTTAAGGCACTTTATTGCGTAACCTGGTACGCTATGGGTTCAGCATAAGCTCACTTCGATTCCTCGCTAGGTACTCATCCTTGTAAAAAAAAATAAAAAAAATATCGACGACAAGAAATCGGCGTTCTGTGCCATATCATTGTATTAGACCGAAATATTAAGTTTTGGGGCCAGTACTTTTCAACTGCACATTATTGTGCTTTTGAGATCTGTTACTCGAAAGTTTATCATACCGCCAATATATTTCCAGGATATTTTCGTGCAATACTGCAAAGCAGCATGATGATTGAGCTGCCAAGAGTCAGCAAGTGCTTTGTCGAAAACAAATTCGCTTTACAGACGGGTAGAAAACGAAATGCGTTATTTTTCGTTGTTAAAGAACGAATACTGAAGCTAAATGAACTTACCTTGGTCTATGCCACACACCGGACGTAATGTTGTTTCTCTTTATTTTTTACAGATCGTTTTCGACCAGCACATTCAATGGTGAGAACAGGCCCGTATTCACAAAACGTTCTTACGCCAGAAGTGTCCGTAAGAGAAAATTTCAGCCAATCCTGATGCTGCACATATGATTAGCGAAGGCTTTCGGCCAATGGAAGAGAGCTCTTACGAAAGCAAAACTTTCTGAATTCGGCCACAGATCCCCTGTTTGATTGCGAGGCAGTGGCGTATGGCTGTAATTTGCTAATTCACGACAGGAAATGTTCGTCCGAGTCTGTGCTTGGGCTGTGGGCATGACTTGGCTTTTCAGTATTTTGTGATTCTCACAGCAGTTACAGTTATAAAATGACAGGTTTGCTCATAATTAGCAAGAAAGCAGGGTGTCATTTCTCGTGACAATCGTAATATTATAGGTAATCGTAAAGCAGCGCTTGCCTGCATAAGGTTCCCCTACCATCTATGTCATCCGCCGTGGTCCCATTCACTAATTCTCGTGCCGTGAAGTGCACAGTTTGGCGTGGCTATATAAATGAGTCGCAGACATTCACTCGTCATGAGGCAGCTATATGGGCAAACAAGTTTATTTTTTATTCGAAGTACCCATAAAGCCTCTCCAAGAGGGGATTACATCGTCGGGGAGGTAGTACAAGTAGTTAAACACATTAATAGTGTGACTGAAAAAAGAACAAAAGGCGTAATTATAAACAGTTCGCAAGGAACAGCCGGGCAAGGGGGATAGGGAAAAAAAGCAATAAACCCAATACCATAACATATTTTGGACTAGAAAACATAAAACAGTTATAACTATAATTATAACAGTTATTACAACAGTTATAACTATGACAAGGAAGTCTAGCACGGCTGTGGACGACACGAAGGTTGCCGACAGGAAGACACAGCAGCGTAGGTTTAGCCAGGCGCACCAGGAACAGCGTCGAGCCCGCGCCCCACTTGAGTAGCGCTGGCGATCCGGCTGCGGAGCTCTACAAGACGAACTTCTTCCTTACATCTTCCCCCCTCGCTGAAGACGGAGCCGCACAGGAGGCCTAAGGCGTCGTGAGGAAGAAGGGCTCGTGATATGGCTTGAGCCGATCGACGTGGACAGTTTCGCGGCCTCGGCGACGCAGGTCTGTAGGGGGCGTCAGAGGTTCGATGACGTAGTTCACCGGAGAAGTTTGCTGCAGAACCCGGTAGGATCCATGGTATCGGGATACAAACTTGGAGGAGACACCTGGTGTCGAAGTAGGAGGCACCCACAACCAAACGAGAGCGTCAGGTGAAAACTGGGTGTGGGGGCGCCCGTCGTAATGACGAAATTCCTGTAGCGCTTGTTCTTGCGTTGTAAGGGAGCGAGCTAGTTGCCGACATTCTTCTGCATACCGGGCGGCTTCGGAAACCGGTGTACCCTCTGATAAGTCGGGACGGTAAGGAAGAATAGTGTCAATGGAAAATGATGGTTCTCGGCCATATAGAAGAAAGAAGGGAGAAAAGCCCATCGTTGCCTGGGGTGCCGTATTGTAGGCGTACGTGATATAGGGAAGGATGAGGTCCCAGTTGGTGTGGTTGGAGGCGACATACATCGAAAGCATGTCGCCAAGAGTTCGGTTTAAGCGTTCTGTCAATCCATTTGTTTGCGGGTGATATGCAGCGATGAATAATGCGGCATTCAGTGAGAAGTTCTTGAAGGACATCGGCGAGAACGACGCGGCCTCAGTCGCTCAGTAGTTCGCGGGGAGCGCCGTGACGTAGAACGAAGCGTTGAAGCAGGAATGAGGCAGCGTCACGAGCCGTCGCGGCGGTTAGAGCAGCCGTTTCGGCATACCTCGTTAGGTGGTCTATAGCTACAATGACCCAGCGATTGCCAGCAGCTGGGTATGGCAGAGGCCCGTATAGGTCTATTCCAACCCGGTCAAAGGGTCGTGAAGGGCACGGCAAAAATTGCATAGGTCCAGAAGAGCGGCAGGGATCAGGCTTGCGGCGTTGACATTCTGTGCAAGAGCGAATGTACTTTTGCAAAAATGTGTCCATACCGCGCCAATAAAACCTATGACGTAGTCTGGCGTAGGTCTTGAAGAGACCAGCGTGTGCACACTGAGGGTCGGCGTGGAAAGCGGCGCATACATCAGTGCGGAGCTGCCGGGGTATTACAAGCACCCATTTGCAGTCATCGGAACTGTAGTTACGGCGATAGACGATGCCGTCGTGGAGGGCGAAGTGCGAAGCTTGCTGGCATAGCGCTCGGGATGGTGGGCGTTCAGGTGAATCAGAGATGCAATCTATCAAAGATGAAATCCAGGAGTCCTTGCGCTGCTCCAAAGCCATGTCGACAGAAGCGAATGGGGGAAGTGGATCGTCTAGGACGGAGACACTGACAATGTCGGCGTGGACAGCGGTAGACAACCCGGATGTCGTACTCTTGGAGCCTCAGCGCCCACCGGGCAAGGCGGCCGCAGGGATCCTTGAGGGACAACCAGCAAAGTGCGTGGTGATCGGTGACAACATCGAAAGACCGGCCGTACAGGTATGGACGAAATTTTGTAATGGCCCAGATGATCGCTAGACATTCTTTTTTTTCTGTGACTGAATAATTCGCTTCAGCTTTCGTAAGAATGCGGCTCGCGTAAGCAACAACATATTCTTGGTAGCCGGGCTTCCGCTGGGCGAGCACAGCGCCAAGACCAACGCCGCTAGCATCCGTATGGATTTCCGTAGGAGCAGTTGGATCGAAATGGCGCAGTATCGGTGGTGTTGTAAGCAGGCGTCGTAGCGTCGCGAAGGCCTAGTCGCAAGCCGGGGACTACGCGGAAAGATTGGGGTCTCCCTTAAGTAGCTCTGTCAGCGGTGCCATAATCGAAGCGAAATTTCGAATGAAGTGGCGGAAGTGCAAGCAGAGGCCAATGAAACTACGCAAGTCTTTTAGAGACGTTGGCCTTGGGAATTCTTTAAAAGCACGGAGCTTAGCGGCATCGGGAAGAACGCCGTCCTTCGACACGACATGTCCGAGAATTGTCAGCTTGCGTGCCCCAAAGTGGCACTTTTTCAGGTTGAGTTGGAGGCCAGCGTCAGCGAGACAGCGTAAAACCTGCTCCAAGCGATCGAGGTGAGTAGGAAAATCTGGTGCAAACACTACTTCATCATCCAAATAACACAAGCACGTGTTCCATTTGAGTCCTCGAAGAATAGTATCCATCATCTGCTCAAAAGTCGCGGGTGCGTTGCAAAGGCCGAATGGCATCACACGAAATTCGTATAAGCCATCTTATGTGATGAAAGCTGTTTTAGGCTTATCGTCTGCAGCCATAGGCACCTGCCAATAACCAGAGCGTATAGATCGAGGGAGGAAAATAACTCTGCACGTTGTAAGCAGTCTAAGGCGTCATCGATCTGTGGCAATAGATAAACATCCTTTCGGGTTATTTTGTGTAGGCGACGGTAGTCCACGCAAAAGCGGATCAAGCCATCCTTCTTTTTAACTAAAACAACTGGCGATGCCCATGGACTGTCAGATGGTTCAACGACACCGCGCTTGAGCATTTCACCTACTTGCTCATCAATGACACGTCGTTCTGTCGAAGATACGCGGTATGGTCGCTGCCGTAGCGGTGAGTGAGCACCGGTGTCAATCCGGTGGCATACAGTCGTCGTTCGACCCAGAGAAGTTTCGCCCTGCTTTCAAAAGCAGGGCGAAATTTGTCGAGGAGACGGAGAAGGTCATGGCGCTGCTTGGGGTTTAAGGCGTTGTCGATGACGTGGCTGAAAACGTCTTCAGGCGATGTGGTAGGTACGGGACTACCGGAGAGGGTGTTGACCTCGGACGATCCAGTAGGAAGTTCCAACGCGGTAATGGTGTCGTAAGGCTCCACAGTGCCGAGAGATTCACCACGAAGCAACGTAATCTGGAATGGGAAGTGGTTGTAGACAGGAAGGTGAGTCGCACCTGCTTGAAGGCCAAGCAACGCGGTTGGGAGTGGTGAGATGTGGCGACGAACGAAAGCAGTGGAAGGTGTGAAGAGTACGGTAGAATCGGAGGCAACGGAACAGGATGCTGGTGCCAGAACGGATGCATGCGGGGGTATCTGGATGTCATCAGTGAGGGATAACTTGGTGCAGGAAAGCGAAACGTCGTCAGATATGGCATTGCCAAGCGAAGAGAAAGCGACTTCTGCACGGGAACAATCAATGACAGCTTGGTGAAGAGAGAGAAAATCCCAACCTAAAATAATATCGCGGGAACAGTGGGGCAGAACGACGAACTCGACGATGTAGAGCACTCCTTGAATTTCAAGTCCGGCGGTGCACGCCGCCACCGGCTGGACGTGCTGTGGTGTGGCCGTGCGGAGTAATGGACCGAAGAAAGGCGTCGTGACTCTTCGTATTGAGCGGCATAGTTTTTGGCAATCACAATCAATAAAAGGGGTTGTAGCTAATGGATAGAACAAAGTAAACGAATCCCCTAGAAATTCTTCTTCTTTCTGGGGGTTTTACGTGACAAAACCAGTTCTGATTATGAGGCTTATGATTTAGTGCTTGACTACTATCAGTTTCGGAGATATCACTTTCGCCATATTTCGTGAAACTCTGCACTAGATGGGTCAGTGTATGTGGCCACTAGTGTTTCTGGTGCAGTGTCAAGCTCGCTGTTTGCGCTTGCGCATAGTTCCAGGAATGTTGATTGCCGTATAGTTCAACAAGTCCGGTGCAGAGTCACGCAAGATCTTTCAAAAGTGATGTACAGTTAAACCTGGATATAATGAAACTGACAAATTCCCGAAAAACTTCGTTATAAAGAGGATTTCGTTATATGCAGGTTCGGCACGAAAATTCGAAAAAGAAATGCTTACCGTATGTACTATCGCTCAAGATTTACTCCCAATACACTAAAGTTGCGATGAACAAAGAAGTCCCAGTTTCACCCGAAAGGCGAAGCATCGATTGCGAGAGCAAATTAGCAGACATCCATACGAAGTAAGGATAGTACAGTAAAACCTCGTTAATACGTACCCGCTTAATGCGCAATTGCGGTTTAAACGTAGTCACGAAGATTCCCCCACCCAGCCCCCATTGAACCCTATGTATTGGCTGACCGCTTAAGCAGTAGTCGCTCATTGCCCACCAAACGGATAGTGCGTACTATATTTCTTGTTCTACACACACAGGCACAAAATCGGCAAAATCTCATGTGCCCAGACATTCGATTCTCGAGTTGCGACGCCCCGACGACAGTCGCCAGCGATAGTGAACTTACAAAATGGCCACCATGACGTATTTCCTGCTCATACGGCTGTTGCCGGTTGCCGCGTACAAAAGCATGGCCTTCGAGAAGTTCCCGGTAACGCGGAAAAGCTACCAGTAGGGGTAGCTTTTCAATTAGACACAATTAGCTGTCGCCGTCGGAGTAGTAACCGCGCAGAAGCACATTTTATTGCGAAGCGCATTTGTGCCGTCACCGTGGACGTCGCTTTGAGGTTCCGTGTAAAGTCCAAACACGGCAACATCGTCGCCGCGCGCCGTACGCTGTGTGTGCAAGTGAAAGCTTGCGGGGGCCACTCAATCTCGCACGTGCGAGGGAGAAGGATAGGGGGGGGGGGGGGGAGCACGCTTCCGCGCTAGGCACGGCGGGGGAGGCGAGAAATGGGAGGCGTTTACTTCAGCGGCGGCCGCCGTATCTTGAAAGCGATCTGCGATGTGGAAAAAGTGTGCACCCGCGCGGGCTTATCTTCAAAGCGAACTGCAGACAAGGTAAATATCTTGCACTTCTTCGTCGAAGCACTCATCCTTGGAATGTCACACCAGGTACTGGATGCGTTGACGCGTGTCGTTTCGCACAAGCGCCCAGTAGACAATGAGGGTAGGAGACGCGCGAGAGCTCAGGCAATCCTCAATCAGATCACTCCAGGGACTACACGCTCTATTCGTAGACGCCGCAAGATACGACAGCGAAGACGCGTTCACCCTATCGGTACTGGATGCGAAAGGCAATCTGGTGAATGCGGCCTCTGTGCGCACCAACTCTGCTCACGAGGCGGAGGAGGCGGCTATCGCCCTGGCCATACACAGCGCACATTCTCCCTTCCTCGTCTTCGTGGACTCCCGTACAGCCGTTAGGTCCTTTTTGGCGGTGCGCGTATCGAAACGGGCGAATAGAATTGCGATCAACAAGCTCACTAATTTCGGTCAAATCGGCACAGAAGCATATTTCCAAGTTTCAAGGTTCCCCGCCCACCTGGGAGACTCGATCGAACCGCACGGCTGCAACCCCAACGAACGGGCTCACCGGCTGGCGCGCGATTTCATGACCCGCGCAGCCGTCAACGGCCCTCCTCGTAACCAGGCTTGCATCCAGAAAGACCAATTGTGCACCTTTCAAGAAATCGTCTCACACTACCGCTTGGAAAGGAGCTGGTTCTCTCCTCCTCACCCAAAACTAAATATGCTACAAGCTATCACGCTCAGAATGGTAAAAACCCGCACGTACCCCACTCCGCAGTCCCTTAGCAGGATAGAGCCACACTTCCCGCAGTCGTGCTCCAAACGCGGTGCCGATTCTTGCTCTTTTGATCATATGCTCTGGCTGTGCCCAACCACAGAAAACTCTATACTTTCCACAAAGGAACTGTGGGAGGAGTTCCTAAGAAGCGACCACCACCACATCAAACTCCAGGCAGTCCAGAGGGCCCACGACATCGCAACGGGATTTCGCCTCAGGCTCCCCCTTAGGATCCCCCTGGCCATTATCTCCAGACCAATAAAAGTTCTTGCCACCGCCACTGCGACATTTTTGTGCTTTTAACAGCGAAGCTGGTAAAGCCAGCCGTAATTTGTGGTGCATAGCCGTGGTAGCCATGGCAACCCGGAGGAGGAGACCGCGTGCATGCGCAGGCGGTCTCCTCCTAGCCAGCTTCCTGCCTTTCCGACCCCTGCCTCTCTTCTCTCCGCGGAGCGCTGAGCCAGCAGAAAAAAAAGGTGAAAGCTTGCACAAGGCCGCGCAAAGGTTTAGACACAGCGAAGCTGGCCGATTGATATCGAGCGGCTAGCGTCCAACGCGTTCGGCATCCACAAGCAGCAGCGTTCTTGGCACTGTGCCAACCTTGGTTAGCCTGCCTGTGTTGGTGGCATGCCAGGAACACTGTCGCTCGTAGGCGCCGACGTGTCCAGCGCTAGTCACGCGAAATGTCACCAACGCGTTCGGCGTCCGCAAGCAACAGCGTTTTTGGCACTGTACCAAACTTGGTTAGCCTGCCTGCATTTGTGGCATGCCAGGAGCGCTGTCGCTCGTAGGCGCCCACGTATCCAGCGCTAGTTTCGCGAAATGTCGCGAAAGGAAGCTACCTCCGAAAATTATCGCTCGATAATACCTTCCTACAAGCGTAGTTAAGTTAAACCAAGACCTAGCAGCAACCAAGTTCATACCTAGCAGTAGCAGCCAGTAAGCTTCGCTGTGCCTAAGCTTTGCGCGACTGAGTGCAAACTTGCCTGATTTTTTTATTAATAGTCTTCTTTCATAAAAAGTAGTTACATATATATTGCCACCAGGTCACGAGCTGCGGTGAGCGCAAGCCAGTAGTCAGGCAAGGAGAGAAGTTTTTGTTTTTGGGGTCAGCCATCTTCTTGGCTAGTGCTCGTCTCTCCCGGTGCAGTACTTCTTGTTGTAAAGGCCTTCTGTTGTACGTGGTAAACTGGTGGAGGTGCCGGGAAGTACCAGCAAATGTCCTACATGCCTCCTGGTAGCCCTGTCCCTGCAGTGACAACACCTGTTCACCGGGCTAGCCGAAGAGTACGGGGATTGCCCCCTGAGCCTGGACCTCTTCCCCAGACGACGTTAGCGACACACTAAAGCAGCATGGAAAGCACTACTACTGCTGCTGACTATACGCTATAGAAAGCGCCAAAAGTCTTCCATGGATCCATCCGTGAGGACTTCGAAGACTGCTTGGCTCAGTTCGAACGTGTCGTTCATTTCAATTGGTGGATCGATGCGAACATGCTGAAGAATGTGTACTTCAACCTGGAGTGTGGCGCTAGTACCTGGTACGTGAACCGCGAACCCTTCTCGTCGTGGAGCGACTTTTGCCGTCACCTGCGGCTAAGTTACGCCAATGCTGATCGCTGTGAAGGCGCGAGTGGGCCATTCAGGCGTGCGCAGGTTTGTGGCCCGAGGAATTTTATGGCTAGGCACGTCAAATTTTGGCGGCTGGACGTCAGATGCAGTCGAGCCCTGACTGGTTCACGCTGCCCTCCTGCGTTCGCTGCTTCCTGCAGGCGGCTGGCAATATAAAGCCTGGCTTGATGGGCGGCGAAGAGGGACGTTTTGGATGTCGGCCGCCGTTGGAACGCAGGTCAGAGCTTGGGCGGACAACGAACGCTCGGTAAAAAACATTTCACCAAAGGGAATATAATACTTTCACATTCCCACACGCAAACACTCTTAAGTTTCTGTACCGAATTTTGCGTGCACAACGTGCCCTGCTAAAGCCATGGTAATGTCGTAGCAGTAGCAATAAAAGCATAAAAATTGGCTAAGGCTTAACTCAGTTATGTCTGGGTGTGCGTAGCGATAGGTACAATTACTCTTATTATTTAGCTTGGTTCTCTCTACGGTTACATCTTTGTCGTTTAGCTTCGTACGTCTGAGTGTTTAAGTTTGGCTGCTACCTCTCGTTAAGTTATGGTTACATTAAAGACTAAACATTTAAAAAGTTTAATGCATTTATTTTGAAAGTCTTCATCTTGCTGTTGCTCAATTGCCACAAAGACGGCCAGATGGTCGGTGAGGCGGGAGAATAAGGGGTTGTTGTCCAGTGACTTGAATACGTTTCGGGTGCTATCCTCATCTGAATCCACTCGCCCGCCGCACCATACTTACACTGTAAACGGAAATAAGCCGAGAAGGGTATTCTAAGGGCTGCAACCTCCCTTGGGACTACGTGCCTGAAAACCGTGCTCCTTTACAGTGGTGTAGAAATGGCTGGCGTTCTCCATATTGCTCCCTCGCAAAATAGGGATGAAATAAGGAGGGAGAGCCTCAATTTTACATCGTTCTTAAAAGGGAGTTTCCCAGAGACAAACCTCCCTTTAGCATAAACGGAGTTCTGTTTCTTATTCGCTGTATTATTTTATTTTATTTTACACATGCGTAGGAAGTAAACGAGTAATGAGAGATGTATTGTTCAAAAATTTCCCTTTCTTGCTGCGAAATTAGACATTTCAGGAGTGCCAATTAAATTCTTCAAAGCGATATAATAGTCGATTTGTTCGTCTCACCGACTACAATGCCCTGTCGCACTGCAAGATCGACCCCGACATCTGAATTTGGAAGCAGACCATGCAGGACTTCGATGGCTTCGGCCCAGCTGCAGAGTGTCCTCGCATCTGTTCGTATCAACTAAAAGTGAAACTGAAGCCAAAGTCCGCGAAGCGCCACTAGTTGGTTCTTTATTCTATGGCGCCACTGTCGTCGGCGCTGGTGATGGCACCCGTACGTCTTGCTCTTCGTAGTTGCGCGTGTGTCGGTATGTGTGTGTACGAGTAGCATTTGGGCGGCCGTCGGCCTTTATACCGCACAAAAGAATTACGTGCACCGATGCGCAGAACGGCGGTGATCAGCCGCCGCGAAGCCATCACCTTTTCGTTATCATTAGTTCTCCGCACGGACGCGTGCTAGGGGCCTTCCCCGCAGTGCCACGATATGCTAGCGGCTAGCTAGTGAAGCCTCACCCACAGTCTTGGCGAAGTCGCACTCGTACGGCGTCGACTGAACGGATTGCCACTTGTCTTCTGTTTTACGCGGCTTTTTTAGCTGCGGTGGTGAGTGTTCGCAGACGGCGCGGAGCCAATGGGTGCTATGCGCGTAATGCTCAAGCTTTTCTTTTCTCATACAGACTCTAAGAAAAAGAACTAGCTGCCGCGCAGATAGCTAAAATGAGTGAGTGAGTGAGTGAGTGAGTGTAAGGCTTCGAAGTATTGACATGTTCATGTGCACATGTCTTGTGAATGCGTACTCGCGGACATCAGTTCGGTTTAACTGCATTAAATGAAACCACCTAACTAATGTCAATTTGTTTCTTGTTTCTAGTACTTAGTGCTATCAGCCGGCAAGTTATACCTGGAACTAGAAATGAACCACATGCCATTTGATTCACTCAGTTTGGATCCAAATAATGCACACTGGTGGAAGGCAGGCATGATTAGTGCGTATGTTCAACATTGTGTTGCATGCAGAGACACATGTGAGTGTACTATAATACACTCTGCAGTAACTTGTTCTGAATTACACTTTTAAAAATAAATAGGAATTTCAATAAACGACCGCATGTGTTCTTGTTTCTTTTTTCGTTTCGGTGCCCTACCTTATGAGATTTTTTGCTTCCCATGGTCGAGGGGTGTGGCTTTCATTGTATTGCTTTGAAGCTTCTACATTCGGTGTGCTTGTGACACTTGGGAGAATTTCTGAAAACGAGTATTTGTCAGATAAACGAGAATTTTTGCAAAACGTGGCACACATATTGATCTATTTGTCTTTGAAAAGTTATTCAGAAAAGCAGCTTTTATAGCTTCAGTAACTCATACGTTATGGCCGCTTCAGCTGACCCTTTTTGAGCTTCACCATTAATTTCATAGCAGCAGCTTTCAAAAGCTCTGGTAGTGAGTGCTTATACTGCTTATATTCAGAAATGTTCACGCCATACAAGTCTATATTCCTCAAACTAAAACAGCCATTACTCAACTATAACACCATTGTTAAGACAGGGACCTGAGCATCAAGAAAAAATGCGATAAGACAGGCAGCAAGAACAAGTACTCACAAGCAAATATTTATTGTCAAGGGGGATGCAACAATAATACAGCCCATGCATTCAGGGGATGCACGGAAACCAGATAATAGCCACAGAAACATAGCATACTCATATGCATGTCCCAGGCATCTTAATCACAAATGACATTTAACTCCAGTGTATGCATAATGAAGCCTTGCCAATTGTGCCGTTTTACTAGCGCTACTGCCCACTACTGCTTTGTGCCTGAATGGTGGTTCACATTTGCAGGCGGCAATAGGTGTAGCGACATCCATCATTCGTGCATCACCCATTCTGTACAATACACACCTTGCAGCAAGGAAAAGGAGCCACAATATAGCTTTCTAAAAATTCTAGACGATTAACTTGAGAGAGGCATTTCCAACCATACCAGACTAGACCAGCATTGCCTTGCAGCATGGTTGCAGTAGCATAGCCAGAGGGGGCACAGTGGGAACGTAACCCCTAGCCCCCGAACTCGAAATTTCTGTGTGTGTGGCATAGAAAGACGTGCAGACATGCTCGCCTGCCCCCTCACACATCCCTTGCACAAGGTCAAATACATGACCCCCCCCAAACACTCACGCGTGCGCACACACAAACCACCAAAAAGTTCCTGGCTACTGCACTGGTGCTTGTTACATAAGGGACAATTGCAGATCCTTTGTCTCAATATTCAGCAGCTCGGAACAGGATCAAAGTAACTAGGCAAAATAAAAAAGAGACCAACGTCAACCCTCCACCCGATAAGAAGGATTGCTCCTAAATGTGGAGGAGCATGTACTGAGCATGGGTCTTGATTGGTCTTGCTAACAAATTAGAAGTGGAAAACATCACTCATACAATCTAAGTAGACATACAATCTATGCAGACGACATCACGATCTGGTCCGTTTGTGGCAATGACGGACAGAGCGAGACAGCACTGCAGAAAGCTATCAACACAGTGGAGGAACATCGGGCTGACACCATGCTCAGATGCCCACCAAAGTTATTACTATATCGACCCACGCTCAAGGGGAGACCACTCAAGGGCTACGCGAGAGAGAGAGGGAGTATGATGAAATCAAGCTCGGCACGAATAACAGAGGGACTATCTCTATTGTCGATAACATTAGAGTCCACGGCATGCTGATAAAGAAAATGGGGTTAGTGGACAGACCGTTAAAAGACATGCATAAGACTACAAACGCAGCCAGACTGCTTAAACGAGTCACTCACAAGAGGAGTGGCATGAGGGAACACAGCCTCATCAGGTTGATCCACATCTTTGTCATGTGCCACATTGCATACGTAGCAGCTATGCACAACTGGTACAGGTGCGAGAGGAATAAGATCAATATAATCATCCATAGGTTATACAACATTGCCCACGGACTGCCTGAATCCACCAGCACCGAGAAACTACTACAGCTTGGGTTACACAATACCCTAAATGAGGTGGCAGAAGCACAGAGGATCTCGACCTGGAAAGGCTCACCACCACTAGCACAGGAAGACACATTTTGCGAACGCTAAACATCGCGTACCATCGTCAACACAGCGACAAAGTCAATATGCCAAGAGAGATACGAGACAAGATCCAAGTAGCACCGATACCAAGGAGCATGCATCCATCTTACAACCAGGGACGCAGAAAGGCCAGGGCCTTAACACTACTATGGAAATAGCACAACAACAAAGAAGCAAGATTCACAGACGCAGCTGGCTACCCTGATGGCCGACGATTCGCAGCGGCAGTCGTCAACACCGACGGTAAAGCTACACGCACAGCCACTATCAACACGAAACAATCCAAAATGGCCGACGAAGTGGCTATTGCACTTGCCATGTCTGACATAGAAACCCAAGTTATCCTGAGCAACTTGCGCACAGCTGTCCAAAATTACGCCAAGGGAAGAATTTCGCCGGAAGCTTTCCGGATTCTCCAAAGCAGAACTCAAGCTCGGAAAACCCCTATCACCGTGGTCTGGTTCCCCGCCCACATGGGCGCAGTCTGTCCTAAACTTGCCAACCTTAACGAGACAATAAACTCCGCTGCATGCGACATAATTGACCGTTACAGAACAGCTCTCGCGCTTGATGCAGACAAGGACAGGCTAATGAGCTACAATGAAATAACCAAGGCCTTCTATCTGGCACGACAAAGCTTCACTCCGCCTAATAACAAGTTATGCAGAGCCCAAGCTACCACCTGGCGGCAGCTACAGACTGATACTTATCCAAACCCGCTAGCGTGTCATAGATTCTACCCTGAGATCTATCCCGACAGCACCTGCAAGGTCTGCGGCATAGAACCTGCTACATTAATACACAAGCTCTGGGAATGTGAAGCAAAGACTAAAGGCATTAATCCCGATGGTCTCTCGGTGAGATGGGCTGATGCTCTGCACAGCTGCAAGCGCGCCGACCAAATCTAGGCCATCCAGCCTGCCCGCAAAGCTGTGACTAGGCAATGCCTGGACGTCCTGGCGGAGACCTGAGACCGGGTCACCAATCCGCAGGACACTTAATAAAAGTTTTTACTAACCAACTAATGTACTGAGGTAGCCGGTAACATTATTTGGTCTGTATTCCAGCCACGCAGTTATTTATCAGGCTCAGTTTTACTGGCTCTCACTGAAGCAGTGGGACCGGATTGAGATAATTATTCAGAACGTGATGAGGGCAATAGCTGCTCTCCATCACATTACCCTGCTGTTCACTAAAGAACATGCCCAGCTGAACACCATAGCAGCATCATCAATTGAATGTGAATGAGTATGTGAATTAAAGAGGCCGCATGTTGCAGTTGCTTCCGAACCCTTTGACTATTTCCCCAACACATCACTATTGTTGTGCCTCAAGTAGAATAACTGCCCCCTGCAAATGCACCTGCATGACAGATATCAAACTGCTTGGCTACAAGAAGAGAGCAAAGGCCATGGTACTGCTGTACACAGATGTTCCTCTGCACAATGCATTTTGTGCAGGCATTGCTATTACAAGAAACAGAAGCGTGATATTGGTCAGCCTTATGCATTTCCCTCTTTCCTATGAAAATAAGGAATATGCGATGAATGTCTGCAACTCTACTTGAGCTCCATATCATACATGACAAGAGTGTGCTGAACAGAGCTGGTAGATGGTACAGCCATACATGGCGCCAATGAGGCAACCTCATTTTTATCAAACATCGCCCACATACAGACATACACCATTTCCACTAAACAGCTGAAGCAAGTCAGTAAAACCACATTACTTTATCAGAAGATAAACAAGCTTCACAGTAACTCACTTTCTAATGTTTGCCTACACTGGGTACAAGGACACAGCTCTGGCCCTGTCAATGCCATGTCAGGTAAAAAAGCACACAACAACAATAACATGTATCCGTCCACACCTCTTGTGCCACACTCGCCTGCTATCTTCCTACCCCCCAAAATTTGCTCTAGTGAGAGACACATGCGTGTACGCTCAAATTTGGCAGCCCTAAGTGCATCAGTTTTGCCAGCATTGTCAGGGACACAGTATCTTTAACTGCAATTCACAATCAGGAAATATGTAATTTTAACAATGTGAGCACAGGCATTTTGACTCACTGACAATGAATGTAAAGAAATGTAATTGCTGCTTGAACGAAGCTAGAGAGCAGTCGTCTGCAGTTCTAGTGAGTCAGTGCAGTTTCGTGTAATACTATTTCACAGCAAGTCTGTGCAAAGTATTATTATGGGCAGGAAATTATAGACATAAGTGTGCTATTCACTTGCTCTGAACATGACATTTAATAAAGCATTGTGTGTAAAAAAAGCAAATGTTCTCTCAAATGAAGCATCTTTCAGTGAGTAGCATTTTGCCTTTTGAGATTTTTTAGCGTCCATGGTGCAGATAATAAATTGCCAATGTATCTCTATAAGGCATGCTTCTAAAGGTAGCACATGGTTACGAAGCGAGATATCTTGAAACCAAGGACATTTCAGGGAAACATAAATTTATTGTTGCAAAATATGGTGCAGTGTTACTCCACTGTTAGAAAGGCGATTCAGAAGAGCTCCCTGGCTCCATTGACTAATTTATCAAAGGTGATTGCAATGGCTATTTGCAATTCCCCAGTGACTAGATTAAGTAACTCCGGTATTGTTAGTCTACTGCTTACTTTCCGTGATATACAGAACATAACAGTCTTGGAGCTCAACTTTCAAGAGCCTAGAGACATGTAATGGGTCACTTAATCACGGAATTTCGCAAACACATGGTTTTGTCACATTAACAGTGTAACAACAACCATGTCACCATCAGTTCGGCTCTAAAAAGTGGTAGTGTCGTGTCATGGCCTCCAAAATGCCTGGCCAGTGGCATTCTTTGTTCAGCCGACCATTCAAGGTTCCCCGCCAGCTAAATAGTCGATCCCGCAGGTAGTATTACCTCAATGCTAGGCTGCCAGTTTATGAGCTTTTTTTTTTCAAACTAATAATTTCTTTTCTTTTTGTTTGTTCTTGTTATTTTGACCACCTGTCCAAATTTTTTTAAAGGCCATATTGTTTTGATGAATATGGCCTCCAATGTTTAACAAGACTTGTAATATTCTGTATAATCCAGCATGACTACCTGTAAAAGAGAAAAAAATATAGAACAAGCACTGGATTTGGGCAAATGCATATGCAATGGTGTACGTGCAACAGTCACCTACGAAGGTATAAAATTGGGTTGCTCAAATTGAATATTCTCAGTTGGAAAGCAGCACTGAGTGTGTTTGTATGCCTCTCACTTATCCCGTATATGTAAATGTATGTTGCCTAACTAACTTGCTTTCAGACTTTAGTGCAATAATTAATATGTCGTCTCACGCTGTTTCTGTTAAGACAATGAATAGAACCATTATTAAAATGAGCAAATAAATTAGAGGCAAACAATGCGGTGTTTATTTGTGGTAAGTGAGGCATGATCTTACAAAAGAACAGAATTCATACTCGTTTCAATGTTCTGCTCTATGCCTTTCATTTACCTCTTTCTCGGAAAATAAGTAGCAGGGCATGACATGAGCATGCTCGTTTATAGTGGAGACATCAATGGGTTTCAGGCAGAGCCAGCTCCTGTCCCTTAGGCACATGTTTTGATCTTGTGAAAACTGTTCCTGTCACACCAAAGCCAAGGCACATTGGGCCCTCATAGTATTCATCATCATCAACAACATCATCATCTTCATCATCATTAACAGCCTATATTTATGTCCACTGCAGGACGAAGGCCTCTCCGTGCGATCTCCAAATACCCCTGTCTTGCGCTCACGTATTCCAACTTGCGCCTGCGAATTTCCTAACTTCATCATCCCACCTGGTTTTCTACCGTCCTCGACTGCGCTTCCCTTCTCTTGGTATCCAATCTGTAACCCTAATGGTCCACCGGTTATCCATCCTACGCATTACATGGCCTGCCCAGCTCCATTTCTTCCGCTTAATGTCAACTAGAATATCGTCTATCCCCGTTTGTTCTCTGATCCACACCGCTCTCTTCCTGTCCCTTAACGTTACTCCCAAGATTTTTCGTTCCATCGCTCTTTGTGCGGTCCTTAACTTGTTCTCGAGCTCCTTTGTTAACCTCAAAGTTTCTGCCCCATATGTTAGCACTGGTAGAATGCAATGATTGAACACTTTTCTTTTCAACGACAGTGGTAAGCTACCAGTCAGGATTTGGCAATGCCTGCCGTATGCACTCCAACCCAATTTTATTCTTCTGTAAATTTATTTCTCATGATCAGGGTCCCCTGTGAGTAATTGACCTAGATAAACGTACTCCTTTACAGACTCTAGAGGCTGACTGGCGATCCTGAATTCTTGTTCCCTTGCCAGGCTATTGAACATTATCTTTGTCTTCTGAATATTCATCTTCAACCCAATTCTTACACTTTCTCGATTAAGGTCCTCAATCATTTGTTGTAATTCGTCCCCATTGTTGCTGAATAGGACAATGTCATCTGCAAACCGAAGGTTGCTGAGATATTCGCCGTCGATCCTCACTCTTAAGCCTTCCCAGTCTACGAGCTTGAATACTTCTTCTAAGCATGCAGTGAATAGCATTGGAGAGATTGTGTCTCCTTGCCTGACCCCTTTCTTGATAGGTAACTTTCTACTTTTCTTGTGGAGAACCAAGGTAGCTGGGGAATCATTGTAGATATTTGCTAAGATATTCACGTATGCCTCCTGTACTCCTTGATTACGCAATGCCTCTATGACTGCTGGTATCTCTACTGAATCAAATGCTTTTTCATAATCTATGAAAGCCATATAGAGAGGTTGATTGTACTCCGCAGATTTCTCGATTACCTGATTGATGACATGGATATGATCCATCGTAGAATATCCCTTCCTGAAGCCAGCCTGTTCTCTTGGTTGGCTGAAGTCCAGTGTTGTCCTGATTCTATTGGAAATTATCTTGGTGAATATTTTATGTAATACCGAAAGCAAGCTAATGGGTCTGTAATTCTTCATTTCTTTAATGTCTCGCTTCTTATGGATAAGTGTAATGTTGGCGTTCTTCCAGCTCTCTGGTACACTTGAAGTTGTGAGGCATTGTGTATAAAGGGCCGCAAGCTTTTCAAGCCTTATATCTCATCCATCTTTGATTAAATCTACTGTTATTCCATCTTCTCCAGCCGCTTTCCCACTGGTCATGTCTTTCAAGACCCTTCTAACTTCATCGCTAGTCATAGAAGGAGTTTCTGTATCCTGTTCATCACTATTTCGAACGAAAGTGTCTTGACTGTTTTGAGAACTGTACAGGTCAGTATAGAATTCTTCCGCTGCTCTTACTATGTCATCTAAATTGCTGATGATATTACCATGCTTATCTTTCAGTGCCTTGTATTATGCCAAGCTTTCTTCTTACTGGTTTCATGCTGCGTCCATATTTTACGGCTTCCTCAATCTTTCCCACGTTGTAATTTCGGATATCCCTTACTTTCTTCTTGTTGATCAGTTTTGACAGTTCAGTGAATTCAGCATGACAATTCGCTGAACTGTCATGGTATTCAAGCTTTCTCAACAATTAGAATAGATGATACATTTTCTGGACTTTACAAAAAATTAAATTATGGGGTTTACGTGCCAAAACCAGTTCTGATTATGAGGCACGCCGTAGTGGGGGACTCCGGAAATTTGGACCACCTGGGGTTCTTTAATGTGCACCTAAATCTAAGTACACGGGTGTTTTCGCATTTCGCCCCCATCGAAATGCGGCCGCCGTGGCCGGGATTCGATTTTTGGACTCTGCCATCTGCCTTCTCTCAATCATGGTATGAAAGGTAGATCCTGCTGGTGCGATGCAGCTATCTTATTAAAAATCTTATAATTTGTATGTTTCTTCTCTTGGCCACTGATGTGAACCACTCAATCATAACACAAACAGTTTCGTTCTTAGGTGCACACTTGAAAACAAAGGATTGCAGACACATGCATGCAACACGGTAGTGATTCTCATACACGTTTGTGCTCGACACTTCATCCAGTTAGGGTTGCACATATATCTTTTTACAACCATGATATTTACGAGATCTAATAAGCTTGTTCAAGTACAAAACAGATTATGCAATGTGCAGTGACAACTATATACAGCTGGCTAATTAAGGATACATCTCGAATCACAGTGGTTGCATTCAAGCTTATGCTTTGCTAATTAAGCCATGTTCTAAAATTGGCTCGCATATAACCCTAGGTGTATGTGACTCTAGAATGTGATAGCTCGGTTGTAAAAGCTGTAGGTGGCATTCCTGTGGGGTGTGTTTGTTCATTTGAAAAGCATATTTTACTCAGTTGGTCATTTGACAAGTACTTTACATAGCGCGCTCATCGTTCGCGCACACGCTAATATGAAGTTTATTTAGAGTTGCATACGAGAAAATAGTAAACAGCATTTCAGCTAGCTACATGCTGTCTCGCAAGCATCTCATATGGGTGCTACGCGAGATTTTTCGACCGAGACATATATACATACCGTGGGATTCGAGAAACATAAACCTATTTACAGGGTCCGTATGTCGCAAGGATTCCTTACTCGATGTTAAATTTCTTTTTTTTGTATTATCTACCGTCCATAATCGACCTATCGGTCGGGGATGGCGTGCGCGCAGCACGGCTACAAAGAGATCCTAGCAGCGAGTACGTTCTGTAGTACGGCACCTCTGGGCCAGTATTTCGTAACAATGCCTTTTCGATGCTAATGAGTTTTCGCGCTTGGTCAGGGGTTAGAGCGACGGTCCGCTCACGTTATCAACGGGATCAGCCGGCCGTGATCGGAGGATGATTATTGACTAGTATAGAAAACGCATCGCTACGAAATCTCCGCCCTGGCCTGCTGCCTCCCTGCTCTATCGCCGCCGACGTCGCCGGAAGAAAATTTATTTCCTTTGGATATAACTGTCGGAATAAAGTGATCGCAATCGCACCTACTATGTAATACAACAAAAAAAGAAAAAAAAAGGAGAGAACCAACGGAGCTGCGATACAGAAGCGACCAACGTTCACGATTTGTGGCCAAAACACGGTTCTAATGTACGACGAGCGCTGACCAGGCAGAAAGCTTTGTCGGTCGCATTTGGCGAACGCGATCCGAGGACTGTCAAACATTCATTAGCGACTGCCGGGAAGTCGGCCAGTCTTTGAAAGTTTTCCGCTCGAGCGAACAATGCAACATCACTATTGCTAGAGCGAAACGCAAGGGAAATTCAAATATGTTGGTTTGGACGTTAGATGTAAGATATCACCATCTGCAATCAGGCAGCGAGACGCATTGCGCCGGGCTACTTACAATAATCGAAGAATCATCGGGCTAATCGCACGTGGTATATCGAACGCCACGTCGTAAGCATAAAGGGGCCAGCTCAATCACGCAGCGAGCGCACCATCCGAGAGTCCATATAACATTGCGCGGCCGGCATCGCGTACGGCGAACGTACGTGTGTGGCGGCACACAACGAAGGCAGCTTTGTCCAAGCCGGATTGGCAAACCGCAAGAAACGGTCACATTGTATTAACACTGTACTTATTACAATATATGAAAGAAAGCTCGATCATCGCTTGTGCTTATCCATGCCGGCATATGCCGGCTTGGTCGCCGTCGTCGGCGATACGAATTGTAGAAAAGAATTCACAAACCATTAACAGCCCTGCTTGTGTATTTAATAACATCTATAATGATTAATTGGTGCTGATGAGGTTCCCAATAAGTCGAGGTGAATTGAGCGTATGGATATGTTCACTAATAATCATGTAAAAATACAGTACAATATGTAAAAATAATTTATATGACTCATGAAAGTTTTTCTAATCTATGCACATATCGCATTCACATGTGCATCTATTGTTTACTTCAGCATGCAACAAATTAAAGGCTGTGAAACTCGATCCACCTGTGTAATTTCACCAGAATTACGTTTTTTTTCCTTCATCCTCTTCTTTACCGGGTTGACGCTCCCAATAAGTCGAGGTGAATTGAGCCCATGGATATGTTCACTAATAATCATGGAAAAATACAGTACAATATGTACAAGTATTTTATATGACTGATGAAAGTTTTTCTAATGTATGCACATGTCGCATTCACATATGCATGTATTGTTTACTTCCGCATGCAACAATTTAAAGGCTGTGAAACTCGATGCAACTGTGTAATTTCACCAGAATTACGTTGTTTTCCTTCTTCCTCTTCTTTACTGGCTTGAGGCTCCCAATAAGTCGAGGTGAATTGAGCCCATGGATATGTTCACTAATAATCATGGAAAAATACAGTAGAATATGTACAAATATTTTATATAAAAAGTTTTTCTAATGAATGCACATATCGCATTCACATGTGCATCTATTGTTTACTTCAGCATGCAACAAATAAAGGCTGTGAAACTCGATCTACGTTTGTAATTTCACCAGAATTACGTTTTTTTCCTTCTTCCTCTTCTTCACTGGCTTGAGGCTCCCAATGAGTCGAGGTGAATTGAGCCCATAAATATGTTCAGTAATAATCATGGAAAAATACAGTAGAATATGTACAAATAATTTATATGACTGATGAAAGTTTTTCTAATGTATGCACATATCGCATTCACATGTGCATCTATTGTTTACTTCAGCATGCAACAAATAAAGGCTGTGAAACTCGATCCACCTGTGTAATTCCACCAGAATTACGTTTTTTTCCTTCTTCCTCTTCTTTACTGGCTTGAGGCTCCCAATAAGTCGAGGTGAATTGAGCCCATGGATGTGTTCACTGATAATCATGTAAAAATACAGTACAATATGTAGAACTAATTTATATGACTCATGAAAGTTTTTCTAATCTATGCACATATCGCATTCACATGTGCATCTATTGTTTACTTCAGCATGCAACAAATTAAAGGCTGTGAAACTCGATCCACCTGTGTAATTTCACCAGAATTACGTTTTTTTTCCTTCATCCTCTTCTTTACCGGGTTGACGCTCCCAATAAGTCGAGGTGAATTGAGCCCATGGATATGTTCACTAATAATCATGGAAAAATACAGTACAATATGTACAAGTATTTTATATGACTGATGAAAGTTTTTCTAATGTATGCACATGTCGCATTCACATATGCATGTATTGTTTACTTCCGCATGCAACAATTTAAAGGCTGTGAAACTCGATGCAACTGTGTAATTTCACCAGAATTACGTTGTTTTCCTTCTTCCTCTTCTTTACTGGCTTGAGGCTCCCAATAAGTCGAGGTGAATTGAGCCCATGGATATGTTCACTAATAATCATGGAAAAATACAGTAGAATATGTACAAATATTTTATATAAAAAGTTTTTCTAATGAATGCACATATCGCATTCACATGTGCATCTATTGTTTACTTCAGCATGCAACAAATAAAGGCTGTGAAACTCGATCTACGTTTGTAATTTCACCAGAATTACGTTTTTTTTCCTTCTTCCTCTTCTTCACTGGCTTGAGGCTCCCAATGAGTCGAGGTGAATTGAGCCCATAAATATGTTCAGTAATAATCATGGAAAAATACAGTAGAATATGTACAAATAATTTATATGACTGATGAAAGTTTTTCTAATGTATGCACATATCGCATTCACATGTGCATCTATTGTTTACTTCAGCATGCAACAAATAAAGGCTGTGAAACTCGATCCACCTGTGTAATTCCACCAGAATTACGTTTTTTTCCTTCTTCCTCTTCTTTACTGGCTTGAGGCTCCCAATAAGTCGAGGTGAATTGAGCCCATGGATGTGTTCACTGATAATCATGTAAAAATACAGTACAATATGTAGAACTAATTTATATGTCATTTTTACACTATTCAATTACTTCATAATAGCAAGTCAGATATTTATTTTCTTATTGTTTTAAAGCTTGTATTTAGTATGCGACAGCTCACGCTTAATTCGTTTAGTGTTTAACAAGCTCTTGGTCAACGGCGACACATATCTTTGAGGCACGGAAACAAACTGTGTAGTGCATATGTCGCAGCCTGTTTCGGAGTCACAAGCCAAGCCTCCGTTGTCTGCAAGTGTGAGACCTAGACAGCTTTTGTAACCACACACCCATAACACTTCTACAAGCCTGCCATTATCAGACACAAATATTCGCAGTGTGATTCAAGAAACGTGTCACTCTCATCTCTCATTGCTTCATGCTCGGCATCGCTTGTTGTACTAGCCAAGATGTGGCTAAACGCTACCATCTCAATAAAAAATGTTTCTTTCGACATCTCGATGCGACAATTTTCATTGTGATTGACACAACCGCACAGGAGGGGGCATGCTCATAGTTAAAAAAAAAGAATTTCTTGCCATTCCAACTGTAATTCCTTCATTCCTAGAGCACTTTTCATTTCACTTCATGGTCAAGCAGAAATATGTTATCATAGGTGTGTTCTACTGCCCTCCAGATATAAATGATGGATTTAATTGCCAGTTTCGAAGCGTTCTAAATGAAGTCTGCATGCTATTTCGGCATTTGACTCTTATCATTTACGCTGATTTTAATTTAGGCATTATTAATTGGAGAACGGAATCTGTCGTAGCTGCTCGCGTTGAAGTGCATAATTTCTTTCACGCCTGTCCAGATTTCACGTTATCTCAACTTGTTACTCTCCATACATGTTCAGCATGCACATCGGCCAATATTCTATATCTCATCTTTAGGGGCACTCCTCTTATCTGTTCCGACATCACTCCCCTTGACGGGCTGTCTGTTCACACATTTATAGCAGGTCTGCTTATCTTCACATTACCAAAGAAAAACAACACAACTAAACAGATTAGATGCTACAATAGGACCAACTTTTTTGGATTAATCTTGAATTAGTAACCTTTACACATTCATGGATACATATTCCACTCGAGCTGTTGAAGAGAACAGGGTTATGATTAGAGGCCCCTTTGCAAATCTTTTCATAATGTTTGTCCCTGTTCTTAGCATTAGATGCAACAATACTACTCCTTCGTTCAATAAACGCCTGCAGCGCCTCAATAATAAAAAGAAAAGCCTTTATGGAACGGCGCATAAAACAAACAAAAATTTCGAGACATGGATAACATATGTGACAAAGAATACCAGTCGCTACTAAAATCCACATGTCAGAAATTTTACAGCTATGATTTATGACAAATAACCCTTGGCGATTGTGGCGAATAATAAACCCTTATTCTCATCCTGAGATT
>NC_051161.1:133414272-133492680 GCF_013339745.2 Dermacentor silvarum | reverse complement strand
TCACCTACTTGCTCATCAATGACACGTCGTTCTGTCGAAGATACGCGTATGGTCGCTGCCGTAGCGCGTGAGTGAGCACCGGTGTCAATCGGTGGCATACAGTCGTCGTTCGACCCCGAGAAGTTTCGCCCTGCTTTCAAAAGCAGGGCGAATTTGTCGAGGAGACGGAGAAGGTCATGGCGCTGCTTGGGGTTTAAGGCGTTGTCGATGACGTGGCTGAAAACGTCTTCAGGCGATGTGGTAGGTACGGGACTACCGGAGAGGGTGGTTGACCTCGGACGGATCCAGTAGGAAGTTCCAACGCGTAATGGTGTCGTAAGGCTCCACAGTGCCGAGAGATTCCCACGAAGCAACGTAATCTGGAATGGGAAGTGGTTGTAGACAGGAAGGTGAGGTCGCACCTGCTTGAAGGCCAAGCAACGCGGTTGGGAGTGGTGAGATGTGCGACGAACGAAAGCAGTGGAAGGTGTGAAGAGTACGGTAGAATCGGAGGCAACGGAACAGGATGCTGGTGCCAGAACGGATGCATGCGTGGGTATCTGGATGTCATCAGTGAGGGATAACTTGTGGGCAGGAAAGCGAAAACGTCGTCAGATATGGCATTGCCAAGCGAAGAGAAAGCGACTTCTGCACGGGAACAATCAATGACAGCTTGGTGAAGAGAGAGAAAATCCCACCTAAAATAATATCGCGGGAACAGTGGGGCAGAACGACGAACTCGACGATGTAGAGCACTCCTTGAATTTCAAGTCCGGCGGTGCACGCCGCCACCGGCTGGACGTGCTGTGGTGTGGCCGTGCGGAGTAATGGACCGAAGAAAGGCGTCGTGACTCTTCGTATTGAGCGGCATAGTTTTTTGGCAATCACAATCAATAAAAGGGGTTGTAGCTAATGGATAGAACAAAGTAAACGAATCCCCTAGAAATTCTTCTTTCTGGAGTTTTACGTGACAAAACCAGTTCTGATTATGAGGCTTATGATTTAGTGCTTGACTACTATCAGTTTCGGAGATATCACTTTCGCCATATTTCGTGAAACTCTGCACTAGATGGGTCAGTGTATGTGGCCACTAGTGTTTCTGGTGCAGTGTCAAGCTCGCTGTTTGCGCTTGCGCATAGTTCCAGGAATGTTGATTGCCGTATAGTTCAACAAGTCCGGTGCAGACTCACGCAAGATCTTTCAAAAGTGATGTACAGTTAAACCTGGATATAATGAAACTGACAAATTCCCGAAAAAACTTCGTTATAAAGAGGATTTCGTTATATGCAGGTTCGGCACGAAAATTCGAAAAAGAAATGCTTACCGTACGTACTATCGCTCAAGATTTACTCCCAATACACTAAAGTTGCGATGAACAAAGAAGTCCCAGTTTCACCCGAAAGGCGAAGCATCGATTGCGAGAGCAAATTAGCAGACATCCATACGAAGTAAGGATAGTACAGTAAAACCTCGTTAATACGTACCCGCTTAATGCGCAATTGCGGTTTAAACGTAGTCACGAAGATTCCCCCACCCAGCCCCCATTGAACCCTATGTATTGGCTGACCGCTTAAGCAGTAGTCGCTCATTGCCCACCAAACGGATAGTGCGTACTATATTTCTTGTTCTACACACACAGGCACAAAATCGGCAAAATCTCATGTGCCCAGACATTCGATTCTCGAGTTGCGACGCCCCGACGACAGTCGCCAGCGATAGTGAACTTACAAAATGGCCACCATGACGTATTTCCTTCTCATACGGCTGTTGCCGGTTGCCGCGTACAAAAGCATGGCCTTCGAGAAGTTCCCGGTAACGCGGAAAAGCTACCAGTAGGGGTAGCTTTTCAATTAGACACAATTAGCTGTCGCCGTCGGAGTAGTAACCGCGCAGAAGCACATTTTATTGCGAAGCGCATTTGTGCCGTCACCGTGGACGTCGCTTTGAGGTTCCGTGTAAAGTCCAAACACGGCAACATCGTCGCCGCGCGCCGTACGCTGTGTGTGCAAGTGAAAGCTTGCGGGGGCCACTCAATCTCGCACGTGCGAGGGAGAAGGATAGGGGGGGGGGGGGAGCACGCTTCCGCGCTAGGCACGGCGGGGGAGGCGAGAAAGGGAGGCGTTTACTTCAGCGGCGGCTGCCGTATCTTGAAAGCGATCTGCGATGTGGAAAAAGTGTGCACCCGCGCGGGCTTATATAACTTCAAAGCGAACTGCAGACAAGGTAAATATCTTGCACTTCTTCGTCGAAGCACTCATCCTTGGAATGTCACACCAGGTACTGGATGCGTTGACGCGTGTCGTTTCGCACAAGCGCCCAGTAGACAATGAGGGTAGGAGACGCGCGAGAGCTCAGGCGATCCTCAATCACATCACTCCAGGGACTACACGCTGTATTCGTAGACGCCGCAAGATACGACAGCGAAGACGCGTTCACCCTATCGGTACTGGATGCGAAAGGCAATCTGGTGAATGCGGCCTCTGTGCGCACCAACTCTGCTCACGAGGCGGAGGAGGCGGCTATCGCCCTGGCCATACACAGCGCACATTCTCCCTTCCTCGTCTTCGTGGACTCCCGTACAGCCGTTAGGTCCTTTTTGGCGGTGCGCGTATCGAAACGGGCGAATAGAATTGCGATCAACAAGCTCACTAATTTCGGTCAAATCGGCACAGAAGCATATTTCCAAGTTTCATGGTTCGCCGCCCACCTGGGAGACTCGATCGAACCGCACGGCTGCAACCCCAACGAACGGGCTCACCGGCTGGCGCGCGATTTCATGACCCGCGCAGCCGTCAACGGCCCTCCTCGTAACCAGGCTTGCATCCAGAAAGACCCATTGTGGACCTTTCAAGAAATCGTCTCACACTACCGCTTGGAAAGGAGCTGGTTCTCTCCTCCTCACCCAAAACTAAATATGCCACAAGCTATCACGCTCAGAATGGTAAAAACCCGCACGTACCCCACTCCGCAGTCCCTTAGCAGGATAGACCCACACTTCCCACAGTCGTGCTCCAAATGCGGTGCCGATTCTTGCTCTTTTGATCATATGCTCTGGCTGTGCCCAACCATAGAAAACTCTATACTTTCCACAAGGCAACTGTGGGAGGAGTTCCTAAGAAGCGACCACCACCACATCAAACTCCAGGCAGTCCAGAGGGCCCACGACATCGCAACGGGATTTCGCCTCAGGCTCCCCCTTAGGATCCCCCTGGCCAGTATCTCCAGACCAATAAAAGTTCTTGTCACCGCCACTGCGACATTTTTGTGCTTTTAACAGCGAAGCTGGTAAAGCCAGCCGTAATTTGTGGTGCATAGCCGTGGTAGCCATGGCAACCCGGAGGAGGAGACCGCGTGCATGCGCAGGCGGTCTCCTCCTAGCCAGCTTCCTGCCTTTCCGACCCCTGCCTCTCTTCTCTCCGCGGCGCGCTGAGCCAGCAGAAGAAAAAGGTGAAAGCTTGCACAAGGCCGCGCAAAGGTTTAGACACAGCGAAGCTGGCCGATTGATATCGAGCGGCTAGCGTCCAACGCGTTCGGCATCCACAAGCAGCAGCGTTCTTGGCACTGTGCCAACCTTGGCTATAGCCTGCCTGTGTTGGTGGCATGCCAGGAACACTGTCGCTCGTAGGCGCCGACGTGTCCAGCGCTAGTCACGCGAAATGTCACCAACGCGTTCGGCGTCCGCAAGCAACAGCGTTTTTGGCACTGTACCAAACTTGGTTAGCCTGCCTGCATTTGTGGCATGCCAGGAGCGCTGTCGCTCGTAGGCGCCCACGTATCCAGCGCTAGTTTCGCGAAATGTCGCGAAAGGAAGCTACCTCCGAAAATTATCGCTCGATAATACCTTCCTACAAGCGTAGTTAAGTTAAACCAAGACCTAGCAGCAACCAAGTTCATACCTAGCAGTAGCAGCCAGTAAGCTTCGCTGTGCCTAAGCTTTGCGCGACTGAGTGCAAACTTGCCTGATTTTTTTATTAATAGTCTTCTTTCATAAAAAGTAGTTACATATATATTGCCACCAGGTCACGAGCTGCGGTGAGCGCAAGCCAGTAGTCAGGCAAGGAGAGAAGTTTTTGTTTTTGGGGTCAGCCATCTTCTTGGCTAGTGCTCGTTCTCTCCCGGTGCAGTACTTCTTGTTGTAAAGGCCTTCTGTTGTACGTGGTAAACTGGTGGAGGTGCCGGGAAGTACCAGCAAATGTCCTACATGCCTCCTGGTAGCCCTGTCCCTGCAGTGACAACACCTGTTCACCGGGCTAGCCGAAGAGTACGGGGATTGCCCCCTGAGCCTGGACCTCTTCCCCAGACGACGTTAGCGACACACTAAAGCAGCATGGAAAGCACTACTACTGCTGCTGACTATACGCTATAGAAAGCGCCAAAAGTCTTCCATGGATCCATCCGTGAGGACTTCGAAGACTGCTTGGCTCAGTTCGAACGTGTCGTTCATTTCAATTGGTGGATCGATGCGAACATGCTGAAGAATGTGTACTTCAACCTGGAGTGTGGCGCTAGTACCTGGTACGTGAACCGCGAACCCTTCTCGGCGTGGAGCGACTTTTGCCGTCACCTGCGGCTAAGTTACGCCAATGCTGATCGCTGTGAACGCGCCGAGTGGGCCATTCAGGCGTGCGCAGGTTTGTGGCCCGAGGAATTTTATGGCTAGGCACGTCAAATTTTGGCGGCTGGACGTCAGATGCAGTCGAGCCCTGACTGGTTCACGCTGCCCTCCTGCGTTCGCCGCTTCCTGCAGGCGGCTGGCAATATAAAGCCTGGCTTGATGGGCGGCGAAGTGGGACGTTTTGGCTGTCGGCCGCCGTTGGAACGCAGGTCAGAGCTTGGGCGGACAACGAACGCTCGGTAAAAAAACATTTCACCAAAGGGAATATAATACTTTCACATTCCCACACGCAAACACTCTTAAGTTTCTGTACCGAATTTTGCGTGCACAACGTGCCCTGCTAAAGCCATGGTAATGTCGTAGCAGTAGCAATAAAAGCATAAAAATTGGCTAAGGCTTAACTCAGTTATGTCTGGGTGTGCGTAGCGATAGGTACAATTACTCTTATTATTTAGCTTGGTTCTCTCTACGGTTACATCTTTGTCGTTTAGCTTCGTACGTCTGAGTGTTTAAGTTTGGCTGCTACCTCTCGTTAAGTTATGGTTACATTAAAGACTAAACATTTAAAAAGTTTAATGCATTTATTTGAAAGTCTTCATCTTGCTGTTGCTCAATTGCCACAAAGACGGCCAGATGGTCGGTGAGGCGGGAGAATAAGGGGTTGTTGTCCAGTGACTTGAATACGTTTCGGGTGCTATCCTCATCTGAATCCACTCGCCCGCCGCACCATACTTACACTGTAAACGGAAATAAGCCGAGAAGGGTATTCTAAGGGCTGCAACCTCCCTTGGGACTACGTGCCTGAAAACCGTGCTCCTTTACAGTGGTGTAGAAATGGCTGGCGTTCTCCATATTGCTCCCTCGCAAAATAGGGATGGAATAAGGAGGGAGAGCCTCAATTTTACATCGTTCTTAAAAGGGAGTTTCCCAGAGACAAACCTCCCTTTAGCATAAACGGAGTTCTGTTTCTTATTCGCTGTATTATTTTATTTTATTTTACACATGTGTAGGAAGTAAACGAGTAATGAGAGATGTATTGTTCAAAAATTTCCCTTTCTTGCTGCGAAATTAGACATTTCAGGAGTGCCAATTAAATTCTTCAAAGCGATATAATAGTCGATTTGTTCGTCTCACCGACTACAATGCCCTGTCGCACTGCAAGATCGACCCCGACATCTGAATTTGGAAGCAGACCATGCAGGACTTCGATGGCTTCGGCCCAGCTGCAGAGTGTCCTCGCATCTGTTCGTATCAACTAAAAGTGAAACTGAAGCCAAAGTCCGCGAAGCGCCACTAGTTGGTTCTTTATTCTATGGCGCCACTGTCGTCGGCGCTGGTGATGGCACCCGTACGTCTTGCTCTTCGTAGTTGCGCGTGTGTCGGTATGTGTGTGTACGAGTAGCATTTGGGCGGCCGTCGGCCTTTATACCGCACAAAAGAATTACGTGCACCGATGCGCAGAACGGCGGTGATCAGCCGCCGCGAAGCCATCACCTTTTCGTTATCATTAGTTCTCCGCACGGACGCGTGCTAGGGGCCTTCCCCGCAGTGCCACGATATGCTAGCGGCTAGCTAGTGAAGCCTCACCCACAGTCTTGGCGAAGTCGCACTCGTACGGCGTCGACTGAACGGATTGCCACTTGTCTTCTGTTTTACGCAGCTTTTTTAGCTGCGGTGGTGAGTGTTCGCAGACGGCGCGGAGCCAATGGGTGCTATGCGCGTAATGCTCAAGCTTTTCTTTTCTCATACAGACTCTAAGAAAAAGAACTAGCTGCCGCGCAGATAGCTAAAATGAGTGAGTGAGTGAGTGAGTGTAAGGCTTCGAAGTATTGACATGTTCATGTGCACATGTCTTGTGAATGCGTACTCGCGGACATCAGTTCGGTTTAACTGCATTAAATGAAACCACCTAACTAATGTCAATTTGTTTCTTGCTTCTAGTACTTAGTGCTATCAGCCGGCAAGTTATACCTGGAACTAGAAATGAACCACATGCCATTTGATTCACTCAGTTTGGATCCAAATAATGCACACTGGTGGAAGGCAGGCATGATTAGTGCGTATGTTCAACATTGTGTTGCATGCAGAGACACATGTGAGTGTACTATAATACACTCTGCAGTAACTTGTTCTGAATTACACTTTTAAAAATAAATAGGAATTTCAATAAACGACCGCATGTGTTCTTGTTTCTTTTTTCGTTTCGGTGCCCTACCTTATGAGATTTTTTGCTTCCCATGGTCGAGGGGTGCGGCTTTCATTGTATTGCTTTGAAGCTTCTACATTCGGTGTGCTTGTAACACTTGGGAGAATTTCTGAAAACGAGTATTTGTCAGATAAACGAGAATTTTTGCAAAACGTGGCACACATATTGATCTATTTGTCTTTGAAAAGTTATTCAGAAAAGCAGCTTTTATAGCTTCAGTAACTCATACGTTATGGCCGCTTCAGCTGACCCTTTTTGAGCTTCACCATTAATTTCATAGCAGCAGCTTTCAAAAGCTCTGGTAGTGAGTGCTTATACTGCTTATATTCAGAAATGTTCACGCCATACAAGTCTATATTCCTCAAACTAAAACAGCCATTACTCAACTATAACACCATTGTTAAGACAGGGACCTGAGCATCAAGAAAAAATGCGATAAGACAGGCAGCAAGAACAAGTACTCACAAGCAAATATTTATTGTCAAGGGGGATGCAACAATAATACAGCCCATTCAGGGGATGCACGGAAACCAGATAATAGCCACAGAAACATAGCATACTCATATGCATGTCCCAGGCATCTTAATCACAAATGACATTTAACTCCAGTGTATGCATAATGAAGCCTTGCCAATTGTGCCGTTTTACTAGCGCTACTGCCCACTACTGCTTTGTGCCTGAATGGTGGTTCACATTTGCAGGCGGCAATAGGTGTAGCGACATCCATCATTCGTGCATCACCCATTCTGTACAATACACACCTTGCAGCAAGGAAAAGGAGCCACAATATAGCTTTCTAAAAATTCTAGACGATTAACTTGAGAGAGGCATTTCCAACCATACCAGACTAGACCAGCATTGCCTTGCAGCATGGTTGCAGTAGCATAGCCAGAGGGGGCACAGTGGGAACGTAACCCCTAGCCTCCGAACTCGAAATTTTTGTGTGTGTGGCATAGAAAGACGTGCAGACATGCTCGCCTGCCCCCTCACACATCCCTTGCACAAGGTCAAATATATGACCCCCCCCAAACACTCACGCGTGCGCACACACAAACCACCAAAAAGTTCCTGGCTACTGCACTGGTGCTTGTTACATAAGGGACGATTGCAGATCCTTTGTCTCAATATTCAGCAGCTCGGAACAGGATCAAATTAACTAGGCAAAATAAAAAAGAGACCAACGTCAACCCTCCACCCGATAAGAAGGATTGCTCCTAAATGTCGAGGAGCATGTACTGAGCATGGGTCTTGATTGGTCTTGCTAACAAATTAGAAGTGGAAAACATCACTCATACAATCTAAGTAGACATACAATCTATGCAGACGACATCACGATCTGGTCCGTTTGTGGCAATGAGGGACAGAGCGAGACAGCACTGCAGAAAGCTATCAACACAGTGGAGGAACATCGGGCTGACACCATGCTCAGATGCCCACCAAAGTTATTACTATATCGACCCACGCTCAAGGGGAGACCACTCAAGGGCTACGCGAGAGAGAGAGGGAGTATGATGAAATCAAGCTCGGCACGAATAACAGAGGGACTATCTCTATTGTCGATAACATTAGAGTCCACGGCATGCTGATAAAGAAAATGGGGTTAGTGGACAGACCGTTAAAAGACATGCATAAGACTACAAACGCAGCCAGACTGCTTAAACGAGTCACTCACAAGAGGAGTGGCATGAGGGAAGACAGCCTCATCAGGTTGATCCACATCTTTGTCATGTGCCACATTGCATACGTAGCAGCTATGCACAACTGGTACAGGTGCGAGAGGAATAAGATCAATATA
This sequence comes from Dermacentor silvarum, assembly GCF_013339745.2. Classification (NCBI taxonomy): domain Eukaryota; kingdom Metazoa; phylum Arthropoda; class Arachnida; order Ixodida; family Ixodidae; genus Dermacentor; species Dermacentor silvarum. Next base: position 133,484,085 of record NC_051161.1, on the reverse strand, counting down.
ATCATCCATAGGTTATACAACATTGCACACGGACTGCCTGAATCCACCAGCACCGAGAAACTACTACAGCTTTGGTTACACAATACCCTAAATGAGGTGGCAGAAGCACAGAGGATCTCGACCTGGAAAGGCTCACCACCACTAGCACAGGAAGACACATTTTGCGAACGCTAAACATCGCGTACCATCGTCAACACAGCGACAAAGTCAATATGCCAAGAGAGATACGAGACAAGATCCAAGTAGCACCGATACCAAGGAGCATGCATCCATCTTACAACCAGGGACGCAGAAAGTCCAGGGCCTTAACACTACTATGGAAATAGCACAACAACAAAGAAGCAAGATTCACAGACGCAGCTGGCTACCCTGATGTCCGACGATTCGCAGCGTCCGTCGTCAACACCGACGGTAAAGCTACACGCACAGCCACTATCAACACGAAACAATCCAAAATGGCCGACGAAGTTGCTATTGCACTTGCCATGTCTGACATAGAAACCCAAGTTATCCTGAGCAACTTGCGCACAGGTGTCCAAAATTACGCCAAGGGAAGAATTTCGCCGGAAGCTTTCCGGATTCTCCAAAGCAGAACTCAAGCTCGGAAAACCCCTATCACCGTGGTCTGGTTCCCCGCCCACATGGGCGCAGTCTGTCCTAAACTTGCCAACCTTAACGAGACAATAAACTCCGCTGCATGCGACATAATTGACCGTTACAGAACAGCTCTCGCGCTTGATGCAGACAAGGACAGGCTAATGAGCTACAATGAAATAACCAAGGCCTTCTATCTGGCACGGAAAAGCTTCACTCCACCTAATAACAAGTTATGCAGAGCCCAAGCTACCACCTGGCGGCAGCTACAGACTGATACTTATCCAAACCCGCTAGCGTGTCATAGATTCTACCCTGAGATCTATCCCGACAGCACCTGCAAGGTCTGCGGCATAGAACCTGCTACATTAATACACATGCTCTGGGAATGTGAAGCAAAGACTAAAGGCATTAATCCCGATGGTCTCTCGGCGAGATGGGCTGATGCTCTGCACAGCTGCAAGCGCGCCGACCAAATCTAGGCCATCCAGCCTGCCCGCAAAGCTGTGACTAGGCAATGCCTGGACGTCCTGACGGAGACCTGAGACCGGGTCATCAATCCGCAGGACACTTAATAAAAGTTTTTACCAACCAACTAATGTACTGAGGTAGCCGGTAACATTATTTGGTCTGTATTCCAGCCACGCAATTATTTATCAGGCTCAGTTTTACTGGCTCTCACTGAAGCAGTGGGACCGGATTGAGACATTTATTCAGAACGTGATGAGGGCAATAGCTGCTCTCCATCACATTACCCTGCTGTTCACTAAAGAACATGCCCAGCTGAACACCATAGCAGCATCATCAATTGAATGTGAATGAGTATGTGAATTAAAGAGGCCGCATGTGGCAGTTGCTTCCGAACCCTTTGACTATTTCCCCAACACATCACTATTGTTGTGCCTCAAGTAGAATAACTGCCCCCTGCAAATGCACCTGCATGACAGATATCAAACTGCTTGGCTACAAGAAGAGAGCAAAGGCAATGGTACTGCTCTACACAGATGTTCCTCTGCAAAATGCATTTTGTGCAGGCATTGCTATTACAAGAAACAGAAGCGTGATATTGGTCAGCCTTATGCATTTCCCTCTTTCCTATGAAAATAAGGAATATGCGATGAATGTCTGCAACTCTACTTGAGCTCCATATCATACATGACAAGAGTGTGCTGAACAGAGCTGGTAGATGGTACAGCCATACATGGCACCAATGAGGCAGCCTCATTTTTATCAAACATCGCCCACATACAGATATACACCATTTCCACTAAACAGCTGAAGCAAGTCAGTAAAACCACATTACTTTATCAGAAGATAAACAAGCTTCACAGTAACTCACTTTCTAATGTTTGCCTACACTGGGTACAAGGACACAGCTCTGGCCCTGTCAATGCCATGTCAGATAAAAAAGCACACAACAACATTAACATGTATCCGTCCACACCTCTTGTGCCACACTCGCCAGCTATCTGTCTACCCCCAAAAATTTGCTCTAGTGAGAGACACATGCGTGTACGCGCAAATTTGGCAGCCCTAAGTGCATCAGTTTTGCCAGCATTGTCAGGGACACAGTATCTTTAACTGCAATTCACAATCAGGAAATATGTAATTTTAACAATGTGAGCACAGGCATTTTGACTCACTGACAATGAATGTAAAGAAATGTAATTGCTGCTTGAACGAAGCTAGAGAGCAGTCGTCTGCAGTTCTAGTGAGTCAGTGCAGTTTCATGTAATACTGTTTCACAGCAAGTCTGTGCAAAGTATTATTATGGGCAGGAAATTATAGACATAAGTGTGCTATTCACTTGCTCTGAACATGACATTTAATAAAGCATTGTGTGTAAAAAAAGCAAATGTTCTCTCAAATGAAGCATCTTTCAGTGAGTAGCATTTTGCCTTTTGAGATTTTTTAGCGTCCATGGTGCAGATAATAAATTGCCAATGTATCTCTATAAGGCATGCTTCTAAAGATGCACATGGTTACGAAGCGAGATATTTTGAAACCAAGGACATTTCAGGGAAACATAAATGTATTGTTGCAAAATATGGTGCAGTGTTACTCCACTGTTAGAAAGGTGATTCAGAAGAACTCGCTGGCTCCATTGACTAATTTATCAAAGGTGATTGCAATGGCTATTTGCAATTCCCCAGTGACTAGATTAAGTAACTCCGGTATTGTTAGTCTACTGCTTACTTTCCGTGATATACAGAACATAACAGTCTTGGAGCTCAACTTTCAAGAGCCTAGAGACAAGTAATGGGTCACTTAATCACGGAATTTCGCAAACACATGGTTTTGTCACATTAACAGTGTAACAACAACCATGTCACCATCAGTACGGCTCTAAGAAGTGGTAGTGTCGTGTCATGGCCTCCAAAATGCCTGGCCAGGGGCATTCTTTGTTCAGCCGACCATTCAAGGCTCCCCGCCAGCTAAATAGTCGATCCCGCAGGTAGTATTACCTCAATGCTAGGCTGCCAGTTTATGAGCTTTTTTTTTCAAACTAATAATTTCGTTTCTTTTTGTTTGTTCCTGTTATTTTGACCACCTGTCCAAATTTTTTTTAAGGCCATATTGTTTTGATGAATATGGCCTCCAATGTTTAACAAGACTTGTAATATTCTGTATAATCCAGCATGACTACCTGTAAAAGAGAAAAAGAAATATATAACAAGCAATGGATTTGGGCCAATGCATATGCAATGGTGTACGTGCAACAGTCACCTACGAAGGTATAAAATTGGGTTGCTCAAATTGAATATTCTCAGTTGGAAAGCAGCACTGAGTGTGTTTGTATACCTCTCACTTATCCCGTATATGTAAATGTATGTTGCCTAACTAACTTGCTTTCAGACTTTAGTGCAATAATTAATATGTCGTCTCACGCTGTTTCAGTTAAGACAATGAATAGAATCATTATTAAAATGAGCAAATAAATTAGAGGCAAACAATGCAGTGTTTATTTGTGGTAAGTGAGGCATGATCTTACAAAAGAACAGAATTCATACTCGTTTCAATGTTCTGCTCTATGCCTTTCATTTACCTCTTTCTCGGAAAATAAGTAGCAGGGCATGACATGAGCATTGCTCGTTTATAGTGGAGACATCAATGGGTTTCAGGCAGAGCCAGCTCCTGTCCCTTAGGCACATGTTTTGATCTTGTGAAAACTGTTCCTGTCACACCAAAGCCAAGGCACATTGGGCCCTCATGGTATTCATCATCATCATCATCATCATCATCATCATCAACAACAGCCTATATTTATGTCCACTGCAGGACGAAGGCCTCTCCCTGCGATCTCCAAATACCACTGTCTTGCGCTCACGTATTCCAACTTGCGCCTGCGAATTTCCTAACTTCATCATCCCACCTGGTTTCCTACCGACCTCGACTGCGCTTCCCTTCTCTTGGTATCCATTCTGTAACCCTAATGGTCCACCGGTTATCCATCCTACGCATTACATGGCCTGCCCAGCTCCATTTCTTCCGCTTAATGTCAACTAGAATATCGTCTATCCCCGTTTGTTCTCTGATCCACACCGCTCTCTTCCTGTCCCCTAACGTTACTCCCAAGATTTTTCGTTCCGTCGCTCTTTGTGCGGTCCTTAACTTGTTCTCGAGCTTCTACATGTAGCGTTCGGCTATTCTGCGCATTTGTTCGGAAGGGTTTTTTCAACATTTTAAAAAGCTTTACAATGCACACAGAACTAATGGTTTTGCTGATAGTTGATAGAAGGGCCGCTCTTCCAATTGCGGCGGCACCGACTCTCGGAATGCCGATGCTTCCGGGGGAGTATCGGTAGTTAATGGAAAAGCAGACGCCGCTCACGTGTTTCTCTTTATAGCTCTACCTTTTACTTGACTGCCGGCCATGTGTTACCTATAAATTTTGTATGGAATGTACCCATGGGAAATGCCTTTTTTTCCTAACACACGTGATTTGGGGGGTCGACTTACAATCATGTAAATACGGTAGTTGGGGCCTGCCCTGTTGATATGTGCTTCTATGTCCTTATTTTTCATGCCATCCTACCCTGCATACAATTTCTGAAAGCTGGGAGAGTTGGTTACCTGCATTACGAAACATGGTTACTACACTATCAGATGAAATACATATGAAATGCACAGGACGGGCCCTGAACGTCAACTGGTTTTACAACACAAGTGATTACATAAATGCATGAAAGGCTCACATTTGCGGCAATATTTGACTATACATGATATATCAGATATATCCCTCATTTCGCCTATGAAGCATGCATTGCACATATTGTTCAAGTAATCAGTATTCATAATTAAGATACCTATATGTTTGCTGTTGCATACTTGGCTTCTTGTTTGGAAAAGGCCTTATATATCAGTGTGCACTTTCAGCTTTAGATTTTTCCGAGTATTTGTGCTGCTACACTTTGTAAGTTGTCCCGACCTTGCTGACGTCCTAACCTAAGCCGAAGGCTCCCTCAACCTGTCATTGAGGCACATTTGAGTGCTTTTAATGCCTTTTTCTGCAGCAAGTGTTACATTGCGCTGACCAGGAGTTGCGTTAATGACAGGCGGCAGGAGCATCGAGCAAGATTTAGGCGTTAACAGCATGTGGATTTCAGAAAACATTGTAAAAGTGCCAAAGCATGCCAAAATCTGACTGTACACACGTACTTCGAAAATACAAGGCAGAAAAGTACAAATTGATGTACTAGACCATATTAGAAAGAATTAACTGCATTAACATACCTTGTACAAGGGTCTGGAATAAATAAATTAGTTGTTGAAGTATGATGTGCGTGCATCAAGGATAACATGGTTTGTTTGTCATGCATTGTGAAATTTTGTTGCGAATGTGAGGTTTTAATGTGCATAATCACTGTGTAGTGAGGTCAGTTGATTTCTAGCAACCATTCTGTGCATTTGGTGCTTTGTCATTCTTAGTACTGTAATCATGTTTCATAAGATTTTACACACATTGCTAAAATAACGCTTCGGGGCAGTTTGGTCTTCTTTTCATCCGCATTCTTGTTTTTGTAATTTCCTTAACCACATAAGCATTTTTCTGGAGCACTTGTGGCATTTCACTGTGCTCTTGCATTTACTTGCCAGATGTCTGTCTTTGAAGAGCCCAAACCACTTATAGCATACGAATTTGTTACAAGCTGAAGGCTATGGGTGACGTGATAAACATACTGCTAAATATTTTTTTAGTTGAAGCACTTCTGTAATTGTTGGGTATTGCAGCTATAAAGTGAAGCAGAATCCTTGCATCCGTGTAATCTACATGCCACTTTTTCATTGTCCCTTCTTTAATCTAACTGCCTGCTATGTCAGCATGGCAATTCACTTAGCGACATCTTTCAGGGGTATGAACCTTCTCGTGCAAATCGTAATATTGCATATTATCTTCTTTCCTAACATTAATAGGTTCCAAATAGCTCCTACAATGCTTTTGTCTTCACATTTTCAGCAGCGATAGCTGAAATTTCCAGTGGGAGGACAGAACTACCAGTTCACCTGATTTACCCCTTTTACAGGCAACAAGTTAATCATAATATAAGTGCCATGCCCATTGCCTAAAAGCTCTTAACAATTCTGCACACCTGAAAGTTTCTTGAATTGAAGCAAGCTATGAGTCCTGTGTTAATGAGACGGTCGAATACTCGTGATGGTTTTTAGGCCAATGTGAAGAGAGCCGCAGTACTCATGTGTTGCTTTACGATGTTGATCTGTATTGATTATTGTTAGTCGGTCAACTGCATCTGCACTGCGAAGATATGCACATTATGCTGCCCTTGCATAATCTGGTCACATATAAAACATATTACATTTATTATCCAGAGCACATACATTTTATTAGTTTTTGTAATGTGTTGTCTTGATTTCCTTCTATTGTCAGCGTTACTAGGCATCCTATTACATAATTAAAGAGCTTCCGCAGATGTAAAGAGTTGATTAGAAAATTCAGAACCTTTTAATCACTGCAGCTACAGATTTCTTTAATCATAAGCTCCTTTTTTCGCTACAAAATAGGGGCTCCTAAATCTGATTATTGGTTCCTATAAGCCACTCTAGCTGGATGAAAACACTTCAAAAATTGTTCTAAGGTCCATAATTTATTTTTCAGTCAAATCAGAATCGAAGAAACACCCTTTGCAGATGACAAATATTACGGTCCCATATCACTTATTAAAAAATTCTGCAAATTTTCGTGGTTATTATCTAAAAAATGTTTGTAGCTTTCTGTGTGCCATGATGTCTTTAAGGGGTGTGCGAATATCTGAAACTTTCGGAATCACGAATCGAATAGTGTCCTATTCGATTCGGTTGTCGAATCGAATAGTCACTATTCATAAATTCTAATCTTTTATTACTTTTCCAATATTTCAAAATGTGAACTGCGGCGAATTGAACATCAAATTGGAGTAAATGTACGCTAAAATTGTCACGCTCACGGGCACAGTATAGACAAAACCTGAGAATGCGCACAAACCAGGTTACGTCACTTAGGCAGCCATACTTTACAGGCTATACAACGATCATTTGCACTCTGAAGAGTTATGTGCATGTGAAGAAACTACTTGTTTGCTTATACTGCTGTTTTATGCTTTTAAAAAGCCACACTTCATTATGTACTATGTGATGACAGAACCTAATAATTTTAAGAATAGTAGGATGCGAACATCGTTTTGTAATAATTGTGATAATGGCTGTTCATTATTCTAAAAGTATTCAATTTGGTCTCCAAAATCACTATTCGCACACCCATAATGTTTTACTTTAGACCATAAGATAATAATGATACACACATGATGTGAAATTTTCACTATATTCTGTGTGCAGTCGGCAACTGTAGTGATTGGCTGTCGTTATTCCTAACCTGAGATGGCCAAAATACACTTGGTGTTGTGGCAGTGGTTAGCCAAGCACTGTCTAATCATTTGTGATGCATACCCTTTGGTCAGCGCGAGAACAACTTGGGACACAGGACGAGCGCTGACAGTTTTTTGTTAGTGCTCGTCCTGTGTCACTCTACCTCTGTTCTCAGTTGTTCTTGGGCTGACCAATAAGTGCATCTTTTCCAACTCGCCCATCTTTCTACTTTATTGCAATTTGTGATGCTATGCTTAAATATTCATAAGGTATCAGTTTGCAAGTACAGTAGTACATAATCCATTTTTTTGTTTTTCAGGGTGCTCCATACATGCACTGCCATTTCAATACACCAAAGCTTTTCATGTGGATTCCTTCCCTTTTCAAGGTCACCACTGCTTGCACAGCATCATCAGCCTACCTTCCTTGATCTTCATGTTCCATATGGCAGAAGAAAATACAAAATGCCTACTCTGAAGTACATGCTTGGCTCCATGCAGCACTCCCTGCCGTCAGGGTGCTAGGACTTTGTGCAGAGAAAATGTTCGTAATGATGCTATATGTGTACAGCCTTGGTGGTTAAGTGTTGCCCGCTTCGCCTATGAGAGAATTTCACACTTATAGGCACTGTTAAAGGTTCCTGTGTTAAATGTTTGACATCCTATAGAAATTTTCATGCTTCAGTGTAAAAGCAAAATTATAGTTGAATTGCTGCTTTTTGTGATATGCAATATTCAGCTGAAGGTGATTAGCAGGGGTGAAACAGGTGTTGTATCAGGTGGTAAATTGTTTTCAACAGGGGGAGTTGTCTTTGCTAGGGCAACAACTGTTTTCCTTGGCAGCATTTATATAGTTCACCTTTCCCCACTGCATAGACATCTAGGAGAATAAGTGGGGTTGCACAGAGCAGGGTGAGCTAAGTTGAAATGCTCACCATGAGGGTTTAGTTGGGAAGGTAAGTGTGTGGAAGAAATAGGGGAGTTTCCTCAGACCACTCAGATTGCTGACATTAGTCTTGGTGTTTGTGCCGGTGTCGGTTATATAACGCAAGGCGCGTTTTGAAGCAAGAAATTTTGAAAAAACTCCTTATATTTGTGGAAATTCGGTATGTGCCCCTGGGGCCGCAATAGGTTAGCACCACTGAGGCCACTGGTTATGTGCCCCTTGGGCCACTGGGCATATGCAGGTCTTCAATGAACCTCTTTGACACCAACTTGTGTATGTGCCGCTCTTTAATGAACCTCTTTGATACCAACTAGGGTCTGGTGGCATCGCTACAAGCACCTACGTAGTGACATCTACATATGCATTGTTGTCAGCTGGAGTTGTTTACTAGTCCCCTTGTTGGATTGTTAACCTCAGCCTGAGACATCACCTGCTTGAGTGCTGTTACATTGTGACCATCTTGCTGTGAACTTTTGTCAGGTTCACTAGTTGGGTAGTTTGTATTTCAGGTATTGCACATTGCTAAGGAAATTGATTCAGAGTAGGGTGTGAGACCTTGGCTTCTTTTTTCTTTGCAGATGCATGTTACATGCGAGCATGGCATGTGGGAGTCAGTTGTATGTAGATATCAATTCGAAGTAGCATAGGTATTTAAAAGTACTTTCACTGTTTATTTTCCTCCGGGTCATTGCTGCTGTCAGGCCTACTTTGCATCATTCGTTGTAGCATGCTCGTTTACTTGCAAAAACAAGTGTGACCTGCTTCAAAGAGATGCAAGGACTGCCGAATAGCTCATGGTGCTGTCTTGAGCTACTCACTTTTGGTCTTGGCTGCACTTGTGGATTTGCAAGTGTACTGAAGCTTGCCAAATGCTTCAATTTCATGTCATACTTAGTTGCTTGTTTATATCCAATTTATTGAATCAATTCACTTTCACTATGCCAACAATTGCTGATTGTACTATCATGCTGGCACATTTGGTTGTGGAAATACAATAAATTTCCAGACACTTTATTGCTTTGTAATACATCTCGGAGCTCCTCAAAGGGCCCATTCTACTAAACGCACATACAAAAAAACTCCCTTCAGCCTCATAAAATTCCCAAAAGGAGCCTAATAAACTCCCAGAGCTTCCTGTAAAAGCTATGAAAAGGGGCTAAAAAGTACTCCCAAAACTTTTGATTAAAACTCCCTCACTAAAACAAAGCTCCCTAAAGGTGTGAAGAGGAACTCCCAGACATTCTTCTGTATATTCCCATAAAAAGCAAAAAATGAATTCCCAAAGCTATCCATAAGAGCTTTCTTAAGCAAAGCTCCCAAAATATGGAAACAATTGCTCCCATATTTACACCTAAGCACTCCAATCAGAAGTAAAAATAATTTCCCAAACGCATCCTTAAAAACTCCCTCAAGAAGCCACGCCGCTCGGAAAGTATGTTCGTAATAGCTCTCATCGCTTCTCCTATAAATTCCCAAAAGAAGCAAAATAAAATACCCAAGCCAACCTATAAAGGCTCCCAGGGCACCACGTAAAACCTCCCACAGTCCCGGTGTTCAAAGCAGTAATAAAAAACTCCTAACTCTCCTCATAAAAATGCCAGCAGCGATATCGTTTAAAGAAGCTGTACAAAACTCCCAAGGTACCCCAAAAAATCCCAACAAGGGTGTGAATAAAAACTCTATTCTGATGGAGTTTCTTGTGCTCCCATTGGGGTATGAGTTATGCAACGAGCCTAAAACTCCCTAAAAGGGTAAAACCTGTTAACAGTGCTACAACGCTCCTCGAGGCGTGAGGCGCGTTCTTCCTCCGTCTTCTCGGCTCGCGGCTTCCTCTTGGTTTCGTTCCGACGACGAAGCCTGGCTTCATTCAGTCTCTCCGACTCACTGTCCCTATCTGCCGACGAATCCCACCGAGCTGCCCCTTGTATAATACGATGCAACGCCGGCACCTCCTCTGTTGCAACGCGGTTTCACCGGCTCCTCCTCTGAGGTCATGCCAGATGCAAGCGGCAAACTCTTGCAACACAACTGCGGTGGCACATCGCCGCGCCGTGGTAACTCGAGCAGACGATGCCAGATGGCGCGGCGCTGCCATCTGCGGCGGTTGATAGGCAACGGCTCAGCTCGCAGTGCGGCAACCGGCCACAGCGAAACAGCCAGAATGCGACAAAGATGTTGTCATTAACCAGAGGCTAGATAACATATTGCCTACAATACAGCCTTAGCTTGCTTGCATTGCTGCTATCGTTGACGGAGAATTTCAATAGTACCTTGGTGTTCCAGGTGTACCTCGTAAACAGCCCCAACTTCAACCTGACGTATTGACCAACGCCGCATGTCTTCCCTTTTCCGCGCCTCAGTGGCGCCCAGGCTAGGTGACGCTGCCAAACTGCCACTAGCATCAGCCCGGCCGACCACACGCCGCACCGCTTACATTACAACAATCAGGCACTTCTGATTGATTACTTGTCCCCTGGTGTATATCGCCGCCTCGACAGTTCTAATGACGCAAAACATAGATATACGCTGTTATCCCCCCAAAAACGGCACAGACAATTCCCACGTTGCTCTTCTTTTGTCCAGTTCTTCTAACATCAATAAAACAACCGTTAATTCGGAACAGCTTTGTGTTCCAAGTAAAGTTTGGAACTTCTCCCCCAGCATCTGTGACGACTCAGAAGCTTCAGCGCCGAAGGCGACAACGAAGATTTTCAGTGGGTAAATCTTTCATCTTGAAGATGCATTTTATTTTATTGCGCTCCCCAGCTATGGCTGAACCTGGCACACGAGTTTGCTCTGTAATGACGGCGAACCCCAACGCAGCGGCATCTTTATACTCGCCGTTGATTCCGGTTTTACAAGCATGCATTAGCCGCCGGCGACGGTTCTCGTCACGTCAAGCCACGCAAAATGAAGTTTGCACTATTTGCTAAAACATTAGGATTGGTGCAACATCGAAAATAAAGGAATCCAACCACAAAAGATCTGGAAAGAAAAAGAAACACATGTGGGAGATGTACGTCTTCCTTTTTCCGTTATTTTTCTGTTGCTTCTCCAATCCGCGTGCATTAAATTAACGACAGTGTTAACGTGCATGGTGAAATATCATAAACTGCTGGAATATTGGGAATCGTGAAGCTTTTACATGCATATAGCTCCACGCATTAGCTTGCCGCGGTGAGCTTTGTTTGCGTGGTGCAGTTGCAATGTTTCTTGCACTCCTTTGTTCTTTATACTACTGATGTCATGAATGTTACCTGCCTCTTCAAGCGGCGGCTTTCTCAAGAGAAAATGCACAAATATGTGATTTCTAGTTTGTACGAACCGCAGTGCAGAATGGCTGGAAGCGTCATATATGCACTTCGATCTTTTGTTCCGTCGTCTGCATCACCGGCGATTGCAGCAACTGCGACCATTAGTGCATGGTGCTGTTCGCCAGAGCGATGTTGGCGCCTTAGGACGGCCACCGGGTTCCTAAAGGAGGCACAAGTCAATAAGAATACGGCTTGATGCGACTGATTGCAAATTTCTGGTCTGCACTTCAGTGTCTTCAGTGTTCCAAACTACAGTTGCCATTCTTATAGCCGGTATATCTCGAATGGCACACAAGCCACCCACATACCGGGTGTTTTATTTTAAGGTTAGCAGAGTTTCAAAAAACGCTCGCGACATTTAGCACAAATCTACAAACTGAACTGGAATACTGGAATAGGTGTACATGCTTGCAGTGGAAATCAATACGCCAAGATGCCTAATTAAAAAAACTTCAATAAATAGATTTCAACGAATAATTTATCGCACACATTAATTCAATGGTTGAAGCTAGTGATTTCACAAAGCACATTCACTTGGGGCTAATTTTGAAACCAGTACAGTTTTGAGATAAACGCAGTCAAACTTGGCGTAGAAATGCGCTATCGTTCCACTTCCGCTTTTTTTGCAGCGAAGCTGTTAAAGGCTAGGTTCCAGGAGATCGCGTCCATAGACCAACCACTGTGTACCATTTCGGCTCCATGCGCGTGGCGGTTTCCAGCTAGTTGTGGCTTAGCATAGGTGTCAAAATGGATAATGGATGGCCCATTGTTATCCCCCTCGCCACCGCCGGTGCCTCTTTCACACGTGTCGCGACACTCGGCGGCGGCACGTCCCGCTAATTGTTGTGCGCCTTTGCTTCGTGACGTAGAGATCGCGCTGTTATCAGCAGTTGCCCTTTGGACTCGCTAAGGGAAGGACGCTCGTTTAACCACATCTAGGGTCCTGACGATACCGTGCAGCGCGCCGCGGCTATGAATGCTGTGGCTCATACGCTAGTCTATAACGATGGGGCGCACTTGGGTCAGCAAACGCACTACTTGGCTATCGCGCTAGCGAAAACAAGACGCTGGTATCCTGGCTCTTTGATGAACATGCTGAAGACGCCTAATATAGACAATAATGATAATATATAAATTCACTATAGCAGACCCACCCTAGTCGCATCTTCGCTGGCTTCCATCTTCAGTGTAGTGGAAGGGCTCGGAATGTTTTAAATGTCTTGTTATACACTGAAGCTCAAAATCACTGGAATACCAGTGCATTTCGTCGCAAACTTTGGGAACGCATATTTTTGAACAAGTGTCATACTCAGGATTTGTTCCAAGTGGACATTACTTAAAAATCCTTATGAAACATTGTTCCAGAGCACACATAAACACAGGACGAGCAAAGAAAGACAAGAACGCAGGGACTTCAACCGGGCAATGCTTCGCCACAATTGCTTTCTTCTTCGTTTGTAAGGTGTTCCGTGTGACTGGACGCATTGGGGCAAGTTGATGTCCGGCGTTCTTGTTGTCCTTTCTCTTCTCGTCCGTGTCTTATTGTGCGCTGAATCGGTGTTTCATGATATTGTCACGAAGATAATTAATACGAACTCGCCGAAAGAGAACAGCCTTCTTTAATGATGGCCGACACTCAAGAGAACGCGCGCACAGCTGCGCCCTTCGTCGTCTTCTCTGTGGCGATCTTGTGCCTGTAGTGGGCAGCTGACTTGTGACGATCGGTGGATCGGTGCCTGTAGTGGGCAGCTTACTTCGCGTCATTACTCCCCACGTGAAAAGCGACCGTCCCGTCCCGGTCGCCGGTTGGAGAGGGTAAAGGGCGACAGAGGGCGTGGGAGAGAGTTGATCAGAGGGGCACTTCTTCGCGGGCGTAGTACGGCTTCATACGTACTACGTGCACAATCTCGGCTCGTGCGCGCCGTCGGCTCGAGCTCATATTAGTACTCTGAGGGACGACCTCGTAGTTCACGTCGCTGAGTCGCCTGACGATCTTGTACGGGCCAAAGTATCTGCGCAGTAATTTTTCTCACAGCCCCTGATGACGGACGGGTGTCCACACGCAAACATAGTCGCCGTGTTCGTACTGGATGTTCCTTCGGCCACTGTTGTAACGGCGGGCGTCGGCACTCTGCTGGTTGCGGATGCGGTTGCGAGCAAGCTGTCGAACTTCTTCGGCTTTCTGGATGATGTCGTCAGCGTTGTCACTTATTGTTGTTCCGTTGTCTACCGGGAGCATGGCGTCTAAAGGTGTTGTTACGCAGCGCCCATAAACCAGTTCAAAGGGTGTGAATCGGGTGGTTTCCTGCACAGCCGTATTGTATGCGAATGTCACGTATGGTAGAATTTGGTCCCATTACTTGTGCTCTATGTCAACGTACATCGAGATCATATCGGCCATAGTTCTGTTGAGGCGCTCGGTTAGTCCATTAGTTTGTGGGTGATAGGCCGTGGTTTTCCGATGATTGCTGTGGGTCAGCATGACGATCTCTTGCATTAAGTCAGCAGTAAACGCAGTTCCTCGATCCGTTATTAAGATGGAAGGGGCCCCATGACGTAGTACGATTTCATGGAGAAAAAACATCGCGACTTCTGTAGCGGTTCCGCGGGGCACAGCTTTGGTTTCTGCGTACCTCGTTAGGTAGTCCGTTGCGACGACTATCCATTTGTTTCCTGTGGACGACGTAGGAAACGGACCGAGGACGTCCATTCCCACCTGTTTAAACGGTGCTGGAGGAGGGTCCAGGGGTTGCAGAAGACCAGCAGGTTTCAAAGGTGGAACCTTGCGCCGTTGACAATCACGGCAGCTTCTCACGTGGCGCTGAACGGACGAGAATAGTTGTGGCCAGAAATACTTCTGGCGTATGCGCGCTAACGTCCTCGCGAAGCCTAAGTGTCCGGCACACGGGTCGTCATGACATGCCTGCAGTACTTCTTCGCGCAGCGAAACTGGGACGACAAGAAGGAACGTTTCTTGGCTGTTTTCGCAGCTATTTTTGTAGAGGACGTCGTTCCGTAGGCAGTAAGCAGTCAGACCTCGTGACATCGGTCGTGGGACAACAACGTCGGCTCCATGAAGGTATCTGATGAGGGGAAGCAATGTACTGTCTGCACGTTGGAGGTCAGCCATCTCGACAGTGTCCACTACACCAAGAAACGGGAACTCTTGCTCTACGTCACAGGGCTTCCAGGGTATAGGTGCACGTGAGAGGCAGTCAGCGTCGCCGTGCTTCTGTCCGGATCGATATACCACTGTGACGCCGTACTCCTGAAGGCGGAGGCTCCAACGAGCGAGGCGGCCTGAAGGGTCCCTAAGACTCGCAAGCCAACACAGTGAGTCGTGGTCACTTACTACGCGAAAAGGGCGGCTGTAAAGGTAGGGTCGGAACTTGCCGATGGCCCAAACGACAGCTAGACATTCCTTTTCAGTCGTAGAATAGTTGACCTCCGCCTTTGTGAGACTGCGGCTCGCGTAGGCTAGTACTCGTTCGGCGCCGTCTTGCCACTGAACGAGTATAGCACCGAGCCCCACGTTGCTGGCGTCTGTGTGGATTTCGGTGTCAGCCTTCTCGTCGAAATGCGCGTGTACGGGGGCTGTTTGCAGTCGCTTCCGCAATTCTGTAAATGCTTCCTGTTGCTCTTCCGTCCACTCGAAGGGTACATCTTGGCGTGTTAGTCTCGTTAATGGTTCGGCGATCCTTGAAAATCCTTCGACAAAACGACGGTAGTAGGCGCAGAGACCTAAGAATCGCTGAACTGCCTTCTTGTCTGTTGGGCACGAGAACTCAGCGACGGCAGCTAGCTTCTCGGGGTCTGGCCGAACACCGTGGGGGCTGACTACGTGTCCGAGGAACTTTAGCTCCTGAAAGCCAAAATGACATTTCTCAGGCGTGATAGTCAGATTAGCTTTGCTGATTGCGAGGAGTACATTCTTGAGTCGTTCGAGATGTTCATCAAACGTTCTGGAAAACACCACAACGTCGTCTAAGTAGACTAAGCATGTCTGCCATTTCAGTCCAGAGAGAACAGTGTCCATCATCCGCTGAAATGTGGCAGGTGCGGAATACAGGCCGAATGGGAGGACTTTAAATTCATATAATCCATCAGGGGTCACAAATGCCGTTTTTTCGCGGTCACGCTCATCTACTTCGATCTGCCAGTACCCAGACTTAAGATCCAACGAGGTGAAAAATTGGGCGTGGCGTAGACGGTCCAGAGCGTCATCGATCCGTGGCAGAGGATAAACGTCGCGTTTGGTGACACTATTAAGCCGTCTGTAGTCTACGCAGAAGCGTAGTGTGTTATCCTTCTTTTAACTAAAACGACGGGTGACGCCCATGCACTTATGGACGGCTGAATCACGTCATCATCTAACATTTCTTGAACCTGGCGCTTTATCACCTCCCTTTCCGTAGGCGCAACGCGGTAAGGATGCTGACGAACGGGGCGTGCTGACTCGTCCGTAGGAATGCGATGCTTCGTAACGGAGGTGCGCCGTACTTTAGACTCGGTAGAGAAACAGCCAGAGAAGTCGTTGACAAGGTACAGTAGCTGCTGTCTCTGTCGTTCCGATAAGCCCGGGTTAATCTGAATGCGATCGCTCAGGTTGGCCTCTTTCGATGAATTAGGGGAAGCAGTTTCTAGCGAGGCGACATCAGTGAAGGCGGCAATTTCATGGAGGAAGGCGACAGCTGTGCCTTGCGGTAAGTGCTGATATTCGTTGCTAAAGTTTGTCAGCAGGATGAATGACCGTCTGTGCTGAAGCTGAACGAGACACCGTGAAATGCAGATGTTCCGCTGAAGCATTAACGGAATGTTTGCCTCGGCGATGCCCTCATAGCCGTCGAATGTGTCGCACGTTACCAGGGTCAGTAGGCTGCTTCTTGGCGGTACCGTTATGCTGTCTTCGACGATGCGCAAGGCGTTTTCGGTGGGATTCTCGTCGCCAGCGTCGCTTGCTATGGCTTTTGCCGTAGAAAACGTCACGCTCGATTTTTCCAGGTTAATTATGGCTCCATTCGCCTGTAGAAAGTCCATGCCGAGTATCAAGTCCCTCGAGCAGCTGGGCAGAATAATGAAGACCCCGACGTACGTAAGTCCACGAATATTTACCCGAGCGGTGCATCTGCCCACGGGAAATAATAGATGCCCTCCAGCAGTACGGACATGCGACCCAGTCCACTGCGTAAAAACTTTAACTTTGACACAAGCTCTCTGCTCATAATCGAGCTGTCCGCACCAGTGTCAATTAAAGCGGTAACTTCTTCGTCGTCTATGGTAACCAGTATGTCTGACGTTACCACTTGCCTTTGGGCACTGGAGTGTGACTGAACGTCGGTGCTTCGTCGTCGTTGTCGTCGTGATGGAGGATATTGGAAGCGCTCGGCGTCAGCGGCCTCACCTGCGGAGGTCGCTGGACTCAGTTTTCCGGGTTTGCAGGGCTGGGTGAACGACGCCTACGAGCGTCTCGATGAAATGAGGGACTAGGCGATCGGTATCGAGCAGGCGATGCAAAACGGGGCTCGTGCCTTCGCTGCTCGAATGAACTGTCGCAACTCGCGATGAAGTTCTCTATCTCCATCGGGCGCTGACCAGGTCGTGGACGAGGTGCACCTGGAGGGAACCCGCGGAGGCCCACGCGTCGATAGGGGCACATCCTGTAGACGTGGCCAGCCTCTCCGCAATGAAAACACAGGGGCCTGAGGTCAGGAGCCCGCCAAACGTCGCTTTTTCTGGTCCTCGACTCCTGTATGGACGGTGGACTGCGACGCCTGAACACTACTTCAGTCGGTTCGGAGGGGCGCATGACGTTTGAGGGGCCGTACAGCGACGGTCGTCGTACGGCGTCCGCATAAGTCATTCGGACTGGCTCCCGCTGTTGTGGTACCTCGTAGCGTTCAGGAGCTTGGACGGCTTGCCTAATCTCGTCGCGCACTATCTCCGCCACAGAAATTCGGGCTGTCGGCACGTCGGTTACCTGTATTTTGTGGAGCTCTTCTCTTACCACAGCCCTCATCAATTCGCGTAAGTCCTCGAGGTGGTTTTCCGAGGTTATGATAGAGGGGCTGTGTGAAGGTTCCATCACTTTGCGGTTGTATTGCCTGGCACGCTGTCGAAGGGCCCTTTCCATTGCTGTCGCTTCAGCAAGGAAGTCTGCAAGTGTTGTGGGCGGATTCCGAATAAGTCCAGCAAAGATCTCTTGCTTCACACCTCGCATCAAATGTCGCACCTTCTTGTCTTCGGCCATTGAGGCATCCGCACGTCTGAACAGACGAGCCGTGTCTTCAGTATACGTGGTGACGCTCTCATTCGGGGCTTGGAATCTTGCCTGTATTGCCAGCTCCGCTCGCTCCTTCCTGTCCATGTTGGAATATGTGGCGACCAGCTGCTGTCGAAATTCGTGCCACGAAGTCAATGTCGTTTCATGGTTATGGAACCAGGTCGTCGCGGAGTCTTGGAGCGCGAAGTACACGTTGCGCAACTTGCGGTCTTCGTTCCATCCGTTGCATTCGGCGACCCGCTCGAAATGGTCTAGCCAGTCTTCCACGTCTTCAGTAGCATCTCCGTGGAATGCAATCGGCGTATGTGGCTGGTTGAAGATTATCTGCGCCGGCGAAACAGCCGCAGCAGCAGGAGGCTGTGGGCTCAGGTTCATCGTCCGGATACGATCGGGCAACAGACTGTGCTCAGGTTGGAGCCCTTGAAGACGGCGGCTGGTGCGTACGTGAACAGGAGTAATCTCTCCCGAACTACTCACTGGGGATGAGTCAGGGGTACGCTGCGTCTCCGGCAATGGTACCATCCCTTACAAAAAATTCTAGCAACTTTCAATTAAATTTTTAGACAAATGTTACTAAAACCTACGAACGGTCTATTGAAAGTTCTCAAACCGTTTTTAAACAACCTAAGTACTTCATACCAACATCCTGTCGACTATTGGCCACCGATATTCAATAAAAATTTCATTTACAAACTTTCTTGAAACGATGAATGAACATCCTTCAAACATTAAAAGCAGGGCATCTTTTTACTTCTTAGAAACATCCCAGCAACTTTTTCCCTACTTTTTGCCGTTCGCCTTAGAAACATCCTTGTAACTTTCTCCAGCTTTCTGTTGCTTGACCTAGAAACTTCCTAGTAGCTTTTTTCCTACTTTTTGCTGTTTGCCCTAGAAACATCCTTGTAACTTTTTTCCAACTTTCTGTTGCTTGACCTAGAAACATCCTAGTAACTTTTTTCCTACTTTTTGCTGTTCACCCTAGAAACATCCTTGTAACGTTCTTTCAACTTTCTCTTGCTTGCTCTAGAAACATTCTTGTAGCTTTTTTACAACTTTCTGTTGCTCGCCCTAGAAACATCCTGGTGACATTTATCGACTTTTTCCAGCATTTTTTAAAAATTGTCTGGTAGTGCTCTGATGCAACCTTGAACATATAAAAGAATGTACCTGTTAGCGAAACACACCAATCTTTTCAAACACTGACGTTTATTTTCCAACCCTTTCATACAAGCCCTCAGAAGCCACAAGCAAGCAGTGACTATAATGTGGTCTGGATATCTCCCGTGTTCTTGTTATCCCTCTTGCTGCAAGCCTAAAGGAGGAAAATGCAATAATAGTTAGCCTTATGAATTGTATCTGGTCAAGATAGCATGATGCAGTCATCCACAAGAATTTGACTTCGAATGACCCACAATCAAAACGAAGATTTCAACTGACTGCCTTGCCACACATACTTAGAATGGCATTCACACCTCTGGGGTGCAAAGCTTCTTTTTGGGCGACGTCCTTGTGGGTATTGGAACGCCACCCAAAAAGTGACTGAAGCATTGCTGAAGCAAAACTGCTGCACATAATATGCATGTGTTACATGTAGGAATCGTACACTTGTATAAAGTAGCTGTAAATCAGTTGCAGTAAAGATACTCAAAGTTTTTAGAATGGCTTCAGCGAGATATGCCCAACTCAATAAATGTGATGACATGCATAAAGCACTTTTTGCCTAAACCATGTCTTTAGGTGGTAGAAAACATTTTTATAGACCGTCTAGTGCACATTATTCACAGTTTCAAAACTCAATTTGCTAAAACCACAACAAATTATTATATTAAAAAGTGACTATTTCAATATTTCCACCAAGTGCAGGGCAGCTTGAGCATGAAGCAAGGTTCCTTGTGACATCTCAGTAAATCCGAGGTAGTGAGCATGTGGTACCACAAACCATAGATGCACACATGTTCTGGGCAGTAGTCAGCACTGTTACCATGTCACTGGAAGCTTGTGTATTAGGCAGCTGACAAGTAATATGAAAGAAAAGGTAAAAAAGATTGTTTGCATTTCAGATAAGTGACAGCCAAGAACAAGCTTTATCCAATGTCAACTGGAGAAGGGCAGAGACACGCTGAAAAAAATGCAAATGTAAAGGCGAACGCTCAGTGTTCAGCTGCACTGTCCTGGCTTGCTACTGCCCACAGAAAAAAAGTGCCAATGTAACGACGAACACTCAGCATTCAGCTGCACTGTCGTGGTGGCTTGCAACTACTGCGCTGTGCGGATTGTTGTGATTTAGCAGTTTGCGTTACCACCTCAAATTTCTGTAAAATACAAAGGAGACCAGCTTCCTGCTTGAAGCCAACCTGCACTTCGGGTGCATATTGAACTTGTCACATTAAAAGGTTATTGGTTAGTTATATGCTTGAGGAATTACCTTCTCATACTGTGGCTAGGGATTCAGCAGCTACCTAATAAAGACGAAAATCTTGCTGTTTGTATGCTAATTTTAGGAGATGAAGTACGGTACGCAATACATAAGTGTGAGCGATTAGAGGGAACAATATAGGTGCACAGGCAATAGTGTGAGAAGTGAGCTTCACAATACTCCATAATAAAAATTACAAAAAGATACACATCTCGAGACCTCATGCTTCTCAACGATTATCTTAAAAAGGCAAACTGACTAGATTAATATACAGTCTGTACTGAGTTTATCATGCAGTTACTCAAGTCAGGGTTATATTTAGCTCAGAGGAGGCTAATTAAAGATAAGTTCATTAAACTTAGCGCCCCCCAGATGACCAAAAGTGATATGCAAGTGATTAGCCACTAGAAATCATGAAAATGGCACACACAGTAAAATGATTGCATATTACAGAAACATATCCTACAACACACAATGCAATGACAGTTTTGTACGCACGTTTGTAAAAGCACGCAGATCAGATGCTTTATAGTGGTGCTCTCCAGCTTGCAGCAGTGCTGCAGGTTCCTGTGGGATGCCTCCAGAATCCGCACAGCCTTCAACTGCAATGAATAATTTATTGCAATGTGAATCTGGAAACCTGTCATATCAGTGTAATACTGAATTGCAAAGAGCCTCACACTAGCAGCTACATTAATGCGCGTCTCGTACGAATCTTTCCATTATATCTCAGGAGGTTACACAGTTATGTTGTAACAAGTGAGATTCCATGCGGAAATGCAGCAAACATAAGACTACCAGAAAAATCACCGAAACTCAAATATGTAATAAAGCAAAAGAGCGTTGGATTATGAAAAAAAATATTGAGCACATGAAAAGTCTTTTGAACCCTAGGCCGTGTTTGTTTAGCGATGATATTCCTTCTTGCTCTTCGTCAGTGGTTTGACCGACGCGCCGCCCGTGTTATGAACTGGAATAGCCGGCCGTTCACAGTGGGTGGTAAGAGTGACGTAGGATAGAGCGCAAAGTAGCGCCACGAAATCGCAGCCCTTACTTTATTACTACAAGGCACAGTCATTACCTATGACTGGAAGAGCTGGCATACTGTTCTTTAGATGAATATGTATAAAAGCCAGCGTCTGATTGGGATGTCTCGATTAAAAAGAAACCTCGTCATTGCAATATCTGCGTATATCTGCCTTGCAATATAGAACACGACAGGTTCTATAGTTCAATATAGAATACAGACAGGTTCTCGCGATGCGGGCTTTGAAAGTGAACTGTAAACAAAAAAGTCTTCATACAAGCTAATATGTGCGCAAGCGTCAAATATAGCTATCCTGTGCCAACGCGTGAAGCCCATGACACATCGACGTATACACACCTGCAGTGTACTCGCGGAAATGCTTAAATACGGAATAATTTTCTGCCGGGAAACTACCCAACAGTAACTTGCAGTGTTTCTATAATTGTGTTTCCATTCAGTCAGAGCTGTTGCGTTTGCGCACCGCTTATCAGCCGGCGCCCAAGTCTGGCTCATCTGTTCCGGACGATAATCTGTTTCGCGCATGTGCGCTATGTTTTCACTCGCCCTTTGATCACGGCGTTCCTTTATAAAGGACTGCGGATCACGCCGTTGGCGCTTCTTTTTGTACACCTTCTTTCTGCAAGCATGCCGCATTAAAAGTACTATCGTGAGCAATATGAGCTCGAACACGGGAGCGCGTGGAAAATAGCCTCAAAACCTAGATAGCGTCATACGTGGATGGCGCTGCCGAAACCGGAGGTGAAAGGAGGGGCGCTCTTCCGCTAACTGTTGGCTCTGCCGCTTCGCTAGCGTAAAAAAAAATGATAAAAGTGGCGTATCCGAACGCTCAGCCAACACCGCCTAGATTTCATACAAGCATGACCTGTGCATTATGGAAGTCTACGTCACAGGCGATATCTCAGCAGCTGCAGAGCTTGATGGGTCATTTGATGTAGCTGTGCGCGTTGATGTGAATTGATATCACCGCTAGCGGCCAGTGACATGCTACAAGCTACCGTTTTGCAGCAATGATATCGAGGCGGGAGTGTGAACAGCCAGCGGAAGCGCGGCGCCCTTTCCGATTTGTTTCGAAAAGCGGCCGCTGCAAATCGGCCGATGTAGGGTTCGAGGCTATTTTCCACGCGCTCGCGTGTTCGAGCTCATATTGCTCACGATAGTACGTTCTTCCTTCTCCCGGCGTCTTCTTCTCCCGGCTTGGAACCCAACTCGGCCAAACGTAACAGAGCAATCAGACGGGGTAGCATACTTCACAGGAAAATGCAAGTACGCGATAACATCAACAGAAGCTTTCGTAAAATTGCTTACTATATGTGCACCAGAAACATGGACCACTTACGCTCAGAATGTACTCTGCTCTTGTTACACAAACCTCATTACATGAACCATAAGCTACAACAACGCGCACAAGCGCCAAACGTGCTTACCTTTCAAGACGTAGTCAACAAACGCTCTTTCGTCTCACGGGTACCGTGGCACCAACTCTCTTTCGGGCGCAAGCACTGTAGAGCTGCCGATGAACTACAGCACCACGAATGCACAACCTACAACAAATTCTTCCATACACTGAGATGAAGCCCCAGTACCAGGCTTTTCACGAGAGAGCGCAGGCAGGCGGAAACAAAGGCAGCTTGGACGGGCGCAGTAAGACACTGTTGACACTGGCGTATCGCACGAAACCCACGGCGAACAACGGCATTTCACGAGTCCAGAGGTGGTGCGATGGTTAATGCACACGATAAGAAGCACGGGCACTTCTAATATAAAATTCAACTACCACCTCACTACTCGCGCACAGCCAACGTGGCACCAACTCTCTTTCGGGCGCGACAGTCAAGCTGCTTGATTTTTAATCAGTATACTACACTGTAGCATTTTGTATACCTCTCATCTTCTTTTTCAAAAATTTAGCTGCCGATGAACCAGTACTCTAATCGTCTCTTGCTGATCTCTACGGCATCACTTTAAACCCAAGCGCTTCCACGAATGCTGGGTGGACAACTGGATCTTACTACAACAAATTCTTCCATGTTTTCGTCCTTACAATGAGATAGCAAGGCAAGCCCCATTGTCCTTTTCGTTTCCATTCTTTACCAGGTCTCTATTTCTCTCACTTTCTTTCTGAGACCCCTGGTTGTCTATTTACAGTTTCGCTGTACTTGGTTGCCAACTTCCTTGACCTCTTCCTCCATTCTGTGTCCACGCTTTCATGTAGAGATAACTTTAGCCGCCCATTTATTTTCATCCATGTTCCTGAGCCTTTCTTCAAAACTAATTTTGCTTTGTGCTTCTCTGACTTCAAAAGAGGCCCAACCCATGTCTCCATGCACTGCCTCATTTGTCGTATTACCGTGTGCTCCCAAAGCCAACCGGCCTACTGATCTTTGGTTAACTTCCAAACCCGCCAATATATCCGATTTTAAGCATATAATGGCATTTGCGAATGTTAGCGCTGGCACCATTACTCCTTTCCAGATTCCACGCACCACCTCATACTTATTGTGGCCCCACAGTGCTCTGTGTTTCATTAATGCTGCATTCCGCTTCCCCTTTATTTTCAGATTATCTTGGTGGTTGCTTGAGTAATTCTTTCCTTCGTTTATGTGTACGCCGAGGTACTTATATTGCTTCACTATGGGTATTACTTGCTGTTGAATTGACACCACGAAGTTACTCGTGTGCTCATTAAAGATCATAATCCCTGATTTCTCTGTGCTAAACTTAAGGCCTAGATTTGTCGCTGCGTTCCCACAGATATTCGCAAGTATCTGTAAATCTTTTTTATTGTCCGCTAGTAGCACAATGTCGTCTGCGTACATCAGTCCAGGGATCTTCTGTTGCACCATTTGTCCATTACGCATGTAGGATAAATCAAAACCTAATTCGCTGTTTTCCAGTCGTCTTTCTATGCCCTTGACGTAAAGCGTGAACAACAATGGTGACAGAGGGCATCCTTGCGATAAGAAGCACATTTTGCCTAGGCACTTCTAATACAAAATTCAACTACCACCTCACTGCAACGAGCACTCGCGCACAGCCACGTGGTCCATCCACTACAGCAACTTGGATTGGATGGATTAATTGGCAGCAAAACACTGCAGCAGCGCCACACTGCGGTTAACGAAAAGGAACCTGCCTCCCTGATTCGCATCGCTTCAGGAGCATAGCCTTCGAGATACGCATTTGTCACTCAAGGGAAGTCGTAGCTGAAGCATGAGCCAATCCACCCGCCGCCCGTTCGGCTCCGTCTGCTCGAAGTGACGGACGGCCTACGGGCTAATATGACACTTACCGAGCAGATATCCGTGGTCACCGCCCATATACACGTTAATTATGGCGTCAAGTGTGGTGTTTTTCGAGAATATGTGCTCTCATCTTGAATTGATGAGACGATATTTCCTCTTAGCGTCAGGAATAAAGGTAACAAAACGTGGCGATGGCTGGCGTGCTACAGCAGCTGAAGCTTCGGCTGAAGTGCAACAGGCGTACTGCTTGCACGCAAGCGCAAACAAACAGATACGGCCATGCCAGGTACACAACTGACTACTCAGTAAACTGACAATCGTAAATTATTCACTTCTGTGCCCAAGACAAGCATTTACGGAATCTTTGCTGCCGTACGAATCCCGCCAATATATCAACACAACAATCACCCGCAGTTTTGAAAAGAAAGGCTCTTTTAACAGTGACCGCAGGTACTGCATTTGCGAAAGTTTTGTGTATAGTTTGCATAAAATCATAAAGGAAAGGTTTCTTAAGAAGCCGAATTCCGAAAAAAGTTAAGCGTCGTGAAAACAAATAAATGGCCTTACGACATGTCAGAAAGTATAGGCATTGTATAGTTCCTGCTGGTGCTACTATAGTAGGTGGAGTAGTGGTAGCGTCTCTGCCTCACACGCAGAAGTCCCGGGTTCGAGTACCAGTCAGTGTACAACTACCTTTTTCTTTTTTGAAGTAGGAAAACGTTATATACAATTTCACTGGGACAGGCTAAGATATTTTACCTTAGCTACTGCTAATTATATATGCACGCGTAATAACAAAATTTATTCTGTCTCCTCGCTTTCTCTTAAACTGCAGGAAGCAATTATCAGCATGACACTTAGTTTATTCGTACTAATTATTGTATTACCGATATTGCATGTTATGCTTCTTTATTGCAGTGTTAAATGAGCAAATGAATGAAATACAATTGTTATAATTTTCTTTACACAAAAGTAAAGACAGAGCCTACCAACTTTCCTTAAACTTTCTTTAAACTTTCTTCAAACGAACTTGCTTCAAGCGAAAACAAGAACGGAGCCTATCAACTTTCTTTAATGGTGCTTTAAACAAGCTTTCTTGAAACGAAAATAAAAACAGAGCCTACTAACTTTTTTTAAGCTTTCTTTGAACAAACTTCGTACAAACAAAAGTTAAAAGACAGCCTACCAACTTTTTTAAAACTTTCTTTAAAGAAACTTTCTTTCAACCGAAGTCAAAACAGAGCCTACCAACTTTCTTTTAAAAACTTCCTACAAACAAAAGTTAAAACAGAGCCTAACAATTTCCTTTAAACTTTCTTCAAACAAACTTTCTTCAAACCGAAGTAAAGACAGACCCTACCAACTTTCTTGTAAGATGTGTTAATAGAAAGTAAAAGTACATAGAGTGTTACTAAAGTTGATAGAAAGTTGGAAAGAGTTCTAAAGAAAGTAAGGAAGTATTTTTGTATGGGCAGCGTCTGATTGGGATGTCTCGATTAAAAAGAAACCTCGTCATTGCAATATCTGCGTATATCTGCCTTGCAATATAGAACACGACAGGTTCTATTGTTCAATATAGAATACAGACAGGTTCTCGCGATGCGGGCTTTGAAAGTGAACTGTATACAAAAAAGTCTTCATACAAGCTAATATGTGCGCATGCGTCAAACATAGCTATCCTGTGCCAACGCGTGAAGCCCATGACACATCGACGTATACACACCTGCAGTGTACTCGCGGAAATGCTTAAATACGGAATAATTTTCTGCCGGGAAACTACCCAACAAACAGTAACTTGCAGTGTTTCCATAATTGTGTTCCCATTCAGTCAGAGCTGTTGCGTTTGCGCACCGCTTATCAGCCGGCGCACAAGTCTGGTTCATCTGTTCCAGACGATAATCTGTTTCGCGCGCGCATGTGCGCTGATATGTTTTCACTCGCCCTTTGATCACGGCGTTCCTTTATAAAGGACTGCGGATCACGCCGTTGGCGCTTCATTTTGTACACCTTCTTTCGGGAAGCATGCCGCATTAAAAGTACGTTCTTCCTTCTCCCGGCGTCTTCTTCTCCCGGCTTGGAACCCAACTTGGCCAAACGTAACAGAGCAATCAGACGGGGTAGCATATTTCACAGGAAAATGCAAGTACGCGATAAGATCAACTAAAGCTTTCGTAAAATTGCTTACTATATGTGCACCAGAAACATGGACAACTTACGCTCAGAATGCGCTCTGCTCTTGTTACACAAAGCTCATTACATGAACCATAAGCTACAACACGAACAAGCGCCAAACTTGCTTACCTGTCAAGACCTACGTAGTCAACAAACGCTCTTTCGTCTCACGGGTACCGTGGCACCAACTCTCTTTCGGGCGCAAACACTGTAGAGCTGCCGATGAACTACAGCACCACGAATGCACAACCTACAACAAATTCTTCCATACACTGAGATGAAGCCCCAGTACCAGGCTTTTCACGAGAGACCGCAGGCAGGCGGGAACAAAGGCAGCTTGGACGGGCGCAGTAAGGCACTGTTGACACTGGCGTATCGCACGAAACCCACGGCCAACACACGGCATTTCACGAGTCCAGAGGTCGTGCGATGGTTAATGCACACGATAAGAAGCACATTTTGCCTAGGCACTTCTAATATAAAATTCAACTATCACCTCACGGCAACGAGCACTCGCGCACAGCCAACGTGGTCCATGCATACAGTGTACTAGAAGAGTTGTAGTGCGCTCACAACGCGGCAGAGCTTGACGCACTTCGTGTCGCCGCCGACAGATGGCGCTGTTCGCAGCGTCACCTGTCCACCAAAACTCCCTAGAGTGAAGCCGAACAGGACGGTCGTGGCCGAGTGGAGCTCAGCGCAGCAGGAGCAGTGAATAAGTTCAATTTTTGTTTATTCTTATTTGGTTGATAGAAGTGTTAGGGTACCCGAGCTATCTATATATATTGTTTTTCATGCTTTTTTAGTTTCTTGGTTAGTTTGGTAGGACGTTAGTAGGTAGCGAATAGTTCAATTTGTTTAATGTTTTTTTTTTTTTGGAAGCGGGTTGTGGCGCACGTGTTGCATGGTGAAAGCAGTGTAAAGCGGCAGTTTTAAACCGCGTTAGGGAAGCTAGTGGAGGTAGCCGGATAGCGAGTTTGCCGTACGGCTTACCGTGGGGCATTGTCCAGGTATTTTATTGGGCTTTCTCGATAGGTGGACGGGTGGACAATGGCGCGGCAGGCTAGGAAGGACAGGGGTGATGACGAGCTGGTGCAGTGCGAGGAGTGCAAACGTTGGTGTTATTTGGACGAGACGCACTTCGCCAGTTTAGCCGACGCTGAGGAGGCTAGCTTCGCGTGCAGGTCGTGTGAAGGATTTAAGGGAGCTGTGCGGCGGATGGAAGGGAAATGGGCAGCCAGTGTGGAAGAGCTCAAAGGGGAGCTGAAGGTGGAGCGAGAGCGGCGAATTGAGCTCGAAACTCGGATCGGCGAGTTGCTTCACAGGGAGGGGGCCGAGGCCGTCCTGGTAAAGCGAATAGCTGGCGAGCTACAAGAAGAACGGGAAAAGCGGGCCGTGCTGGAAGAGCGGGTGGAGGCGCTAATGGTACAGGCGGCGCGTAATCCCGGGTCAGCTCAGGCGGGCGGCGGGGACAGCGCGGAGACTCAGGCAGAGGCATGCCATGAGAGCAGGGAGGGACGCCTAGGGGCCGTTGAACAGCAGGCGAGAGCCGGCGGCAACACGGCGGTTCCACAACTCTACAGCGAGGTAGTGCGGCAGGCTTCGGGTGGGAAGGGACGAACGGCAGGGAGCACATCGTCACGTGTCAGTGGCGCAGGGCGGGTGGAGAACCAGCTAGCGCGAACTGGAGGACGACAATCGCAGGCGGGAGGCAAACGTGTAGAGCGAAGGGTCCTAGTGGTGGGGGACTCCAACGTAGCTAGGGTTAAGGAGGGCGTCCTTACAACAGTGAAGGCAGACGGGCGGGTGAGGGTGGAGGCCCAGTCAGGGAAGTGCATGGTTGACGCAATGGCAAAAGCTCAGAAGGTGGTATCGGACAACCTCGAGCATGAACATCTGGTCGTTATCCATGCTGGTCTCAACGATGTGCTGAAGGGAAGGAGCCAGAACCTAAACGGACAGTTAGAGGTTGGGTTGCGTAAACTCAGAGAAACCTCTGCGAAAGTGCATGTGACCATATGCACAATCCCACATGTCCGGGGCCAGGCTAGCGCGATGGAATGGAGGGTGCTTGAGGCTAACCGGGTCATTACGGGTCTGAGCAGACCACTTGGGTACGGTGTAATGGAGGTAAACCGGGAAGTGTACGAGTCTGGCTCCCAGCCTTTTGCACAGGATGGCATTCACTACAGTGGTGCCACGGGCGGGAGCGTAGGTAGTAGGATAGGGCGCCAAGCTACGGCTTTTTTGGGGGGACCCAGAGCCCTAAGACCACCAGTGTAGACGAAGACGGACCCAGAGAGGCTCCAAGATTCAAGAAACGTAGAATCGGTAGAAGAAATAGACGTAAGCACCAGGGGCAAGGTCATTCTGACATAGGTTACATTAACATGCAAGGTGGCAGGAATAGGCTGAAGTGGGAGGAGATAGACGAGCAACTAAGGCAAGAAAAGCTGATGGTATACGGGTTTGTGGAGACACATCTTAGGGACATGGAGCAACCTCCCTGTAATCCTGACTATGCATGGGAATATTGCAATAGAACAGAGGGCAGCAGAAAAGGGGGTGGAATTGGTGCATTCATTCATAAAAGTATGAACTGGCAAAGGGTCAAACAGGAATGCAAGGAGCATTTATGGCTAAAAGGGAAAGTTGCAGGAGAGCAGACACTCCTTGGTTTTGTATACCTGTGGACAGGAGCAAATGCCAAAGAGGAAAACAAAAAAATGCTGGAATGCATATCAAGTGACATTAATGAGCTAGGAGAAGGGTGCGAGATTATTATACTAGGAGATATGAACGCACACATAGAAGACATGGACGGGTACACAGACTCAACAGGCAACATGATGCTGGATATGTGTGAAATGCATGACTTAGTTGTATGCAACAGTACTGAGAAGTGTGAAGGGCACATAACATGGGAGGTAGGGAGCCTGCAGTCGACGATAGATTATGCACTAATGTCACATAGGATGCACGATAGGCTAAATGTAATGAGCATAGATGAATATGGCTCCAGAAGTCTAGGTAGTGATCACAAACGTATTAAGGTGAGTTTTAGAAGGGAAATGAAAGTAGGTAGGAGGCAAGATGAACAACCAGGTGGGATATTTTACTCGGAAAAGCAGCTTGAAATAGCAACCCAGCAAATTGAGGAAGTAATTTCAGAGGATACAAAAACAGAATGGACATATGCAAATTTAACAGGACTATTTGAGCTAGAGCTTACTAAGGTACGAGTCAGGACAAAAGGGAACAGAAGACGTAAACCCAAGAGCTGGTGGGATGAGGAGGTTAAGAAGGCCACAGAGAAACGCCAGGAAGCATCTAGGGAACACAGATATTCAAAGCAGAGGGGTGAACCAGAAGCTGATGTAGGCAGAAAATGGAACAACTTCTTAAACTGTAGAAGGGAAGCATCCAATTTGATCAATGAGAAGATCAGAAGAAAGGGGAGCCAATGGTTGTCAGAAGTAAACAAAAAGGATAGAAAAGCAGCGAAGAAATTTTGGAAACATCTCAACTCCTTGAGTAATAAGACTAGCCTAGAGCAGAGGTTTATAGTTACAGCTCAAGGTGTTCGACTAGAGGGAGATGAGGCAATGGAACATATAAGAACAATGATGACAGAAAAATTTAAAGAACGAAACATAGCATGTGCTCAATCAGGTGAGGATGGACTAGTCAGTGCAGTGGCTCCACTGGCACAAAGCGAGTGGGAAAGGGCAGAGAAGAGGGTTCCTAGTAGCACGTCGACAGGTCCTGATGGCATCCCAATTATGTTGATAAAGACATTGGGCCCAAAATCTAAGAAAGCATTAAGAGAGGCAGTGAGCAAAATGATAATGGACGGTAAAGCCCCTGACGGGTGGAGACTGAGCAGGATGAGCATGATATATAAGGGAAAGGGGGACAAAGCCGACATAAACAACTACCGTCCCATAACAGTGACGTCAGTGGTTTACAGGGTGGTGATGCAGATTATAAAGGACAGACTGCAGGCATGGGTGGAGAGCGAGGAGGTGCTGGGGGAACTACAAAATGGGTTCCGAAAACAAAGAAGGTTAGAAGATAATCTGTTCTCATTGACACAGTGTATTGAAATAGCAGAAAAGGAACACAGGCCCCTATGGCTTGCCTTTCTGGATATCAAGGGAGCCTATGACAGTGTAATCCAAAAGGATTTGTGGGACATACTGGGCACTCTAGAGGTGGAAGATGGAGTAAGAAATCTTTTAAAAGATATCTATAAAAGTAACAGGGTGCTTATAAAATGGGAAAACAAGGTATCTGGGCCTATAGAGATACAGCAGGGGCTTAGGCAGGGGTGCCCTCTGTCACCTCTGTTGTTCATGCTGTATTTACAAGGATTAGAGAAAAAATTAGAGAGGAGCGGACTTGGCTTCAACCTTTCCTATTTCAAGCAGGGAGAATGGATTAAACAGTCATTACCAGGACTGATGTATGCAGATGACATTGTACTTATGGCTGACAGCAAGAAGACTTGCAGAGATTAATGGACATCTGTGGTAAAGAGGGAGATAGCTTAGGTTTGAAGTTTAGTAAAGAAAAATCGGCAGTCATGACTTTTAATGATAATCAGGGCAGCGAGCATAGGATACAGGAGGTTACGCTGGAGGTGGTGGATAAGTACAAATATCTTGGAGTGTGGATAAACAATGGGGCTGAGTACCTAACGGAACATGAAAAATATGTGACGGCTAAAGGTAGCAGAAATGCAGCTGTGATGAAAAATAGGGCACTGTGGAATTACAATAGGTACGAAGTGGTGAGAGGGATTTGGAAAGGGGTGATGGTCCCTAGTTTGACTTTCGGCAATGCGGTCCTGTGCATGAGATCAGAGGTTCGAGCAAGGTTGGAAGTTAAGCAGCGAGGGGTAGGTAGACTGGCTCTGGGAGCACACGGAAATACACCAAATCAGGGGGTACAGGGTGACATGGGATGGACGTCATTCGAGGGCAGGGAAGCCAGCAGCAAGATAGAATTTGAGGAGCGATTGAGAGAGATGGCAGAAAAGCGGTGGGCAAGGAGAGTTTTCAGTTATTTGTACATGAGGAATGTTGATACAAAATGGAGGAAGCTGACCAGAAAACTGTCAATCAAATATTTGGACTGCAGGAGGGGTGCAAACCAGGAAACAGCGGTTAAGAAAAGGTTAAGGAAACAGAGAGGGGTCTGTGGAAAACAGGGATGCAGACGAAATCAGCACTGGGCACATACCGAACTTTCAAGCAAGAAATTGCCAAGGAAAATATCTACGATAATTCTAGGGGAAGCTCTTTGTTGTTTGAAGCCAGGACGGGAGTATTGCGGACTAAGATGTACCGAGTCAAGTACCAAGGTATAGACACGTTGTGTTGTGCGTGTGGAGAAGAAGAGGAAACGGCTGAACACCTCATACGTTTCTGTAAGGGGCTTAACCCTACAGTGCAAGGCAACGGGGCTGATTTTTTCAAAGCATTGGGGTTTAGGGACAGTGAAGGCAAAATAGACTTTAAGCGGGTAGAAATAACCAAACAGAGGTTATCTGATTGGTGGATAAAATTAAGGCAGGGGTGAAATTTCACCCACCACAAAGTACAAATTATGTTAATAGCCATGGCTAGGTGGCGTATGCCACCGCCCGATTTAAAGGGTTCAGCCTCATCCATCCATCCATCCATCCATCCATCCTGAAACTTTCCTAGGCGTCGCGGTAGAACAGCTATCGGGTGTTGTTTTCACCGCATAAAAGTAAAATGCACGACGTGCAGCGCACGAAAGTTCTTTTGGTGCAGTTTCGCAGTGTGCAGTGAAATAAATTACTATTGTTGCGGCTCATCTACAGAGGGTTGGCGTTGTTTTGAGCCGGAGGCACGGATGAACTAGCCTTGCTATTCATGCTGTTCTGTTCAAGGCTTGATACGGCCGCTGCAGTCAGGGTAGCAAGGGGCACTTGAGTTTTTTCTGCAGCTGATCGATAAAATGGTCAGCGTGGTTTCGTCACAACGACCGCACATCGGCGTTTCCAGCACCACCGCGCCAAATTTAACCACCACATCGTTTTTTTTTTTTCGTTTTTTTCGCCGGTAAGGCGTGCAGCGCCTTAGACATTTTCACGTTGCCCCATCTATTCGCGAAATATTTAGGTATCACTGCTGCACAAGTTAAGCTGGTTAGCTGGTTATTTATGTATTACATCTTTCGTAACGTTAATGCGACATCAAATCGAAAGGATGAAAATACCAGGTACACCCGTGAGCAAAGGTATACGGACCACAAGGTCGCTGAAACAACTCAATTTCTTCGTAATTAACATGCATAAATTGAAATTGACGAGTACACTGGAAAGCTCGCAATGCCAATATTGGACTGCAGTCCTAAATTTCAAGTTGCATTCGCAGGTAGTTGAAACAAACGGCTTTATCGCGCAATCCCTGGTCCGTATACTTTTGCTCACGGGTGTACATTTATGCAATACCAATGTTTATTTACAACGAAATAAAGAATGATCGCGGAAGCGCCGGGAGTAGCCGGTGAAAACTCCGAATAGCTACTGTCTTGTGCGCTTCGGGTTTTCTTCGTGGGTGCTTCGTCCCTTTCACACCTTTTCGTTTTGTTCCTGGGCTTAGGTGTCGTCTTCATCAGGTACTGTGGTAAATTCGGAAGAATTGTGGGAACAGCGTTTTCTGATAGCAGTGGCAATTGTCACGAGGAATGCACACCTCTTTGCATTCTATAAGGTTGCACAAGTCCCCAATTATGAATCGCGGTTCGAAGTGTAACTCACAGACCGCGCAAGATTCCTCCATGTGTCTTATCTGCACGGTTGAGGTTCTTCTCCCATTCCTTTCGCCATTCTTCATCACGTGGAACGCTGAGCAAAGACGCCTTTGGTGCATCTTTCACGCGACTGTAGTGCAGTTCTGCACTATGGTGCAAAACAGTAATTTCAACGGCAGCTAGCCATTGTCACTCACTCAGAGTGCACATTGAGTAAAGCGTGAAGCACAGAGGATACTGCTGAAAACGCCGGCGGGCCGCAGGACTTGCAGTCGAGAGCCGACAACGTCGATATTAAGTGGTTCATTTTCAGTAAGGAAAGGTTGGCGCTATCTTCTGCAGCCCTTGAGGGAGAACGGTCAACGTTGCGATCCAACAGAACGCACTCCATACCAAGCGAGGGAAGTTTTCAGGAGAAACTGGCGGCAGCGCCTCTGGCGGGCGCCGGAGCAGTCGACGCTGAGTGCGCCACGGCGCCGCGGCGCAGGGATACGGCAGTGAGCACACTGCCCCTATTCTAGTACACTGTATCCATGCACTACAGCAGCTTGGATGGGATTGGATTAATTGGCAACAAAACACTGCAGCAGCGCCACACTGCGGTTAAAGAAAAGTAACCTGCCTCCCTGATTCGCATCGCTTCAGGAGCGTAGCCTTCGAGATTCGCATTTGTCACTCAAGGGAAGTCGTAGCTGAAGCATGAGCCAATCCACCCGCCGCCCGTTCGGCTCCGTCTGCTCGAAGTGACGGACGGCCTACGGGCTAATATGACACTTACCGAGCAGATATCCGTGGTCACCGCCCATATACACGTTAATTATGGCGTCAAGTGTAGTGTTTTCGAGAATATGTGCCTTCATTTTGAATTGATGAGACGATATTTCCTCTTAGCGTCAGGAATAAAGCACACAAGCCATCGCCACAAAACGTGGCGATGGCTGGTGTGCTACAGCAGCTGAAGCTTCGGCTGAAGTGCAACAGGCGTACTGCTTGCACGCAAGCGCAAACAAACAGATACGGCCATGCCAGGTACACAACTGACAGTAAACTGACAATCGTAAATTATTCACTTCTCTGCCCAAGCAAGCATT
Source organism: Dermacentor silvarum (assembly GCF_013339745.2). NCBI lineage: Eukaryota > Metazoa > Arthropoda > Arachnida > Ixodida > Ixodidae > Dermacentor > Dermacentor silvarum. Next base: position 133,449,336 of record NC_051161.1, on the reverse strand, counting down.
TACGGAATCCTTACTGCCGTACGAATCCCGCCAATATATCAACCCAACAATCACCCGCAGTTTTGAAAAGAAAGGCTCTTTTAACAGTGACCGCAGGTACTGCATTTGCGAAAGTTTTGTGTATAGTTTGCATAAAATCGTAAAGGAAAGGTTTCTTAAGAAGCCGAATTCCGAAAAAAGGTAAGCGTCGTGAAAACAAATAAATGGCCTTACGACATGTCGAGAAAGTCTAGGCATTGTATAGTTCCTGCTGGTGCTACCATAATACGTGGAGTAGTGGTAGCGTCTCTGCCTCACACGCAGAAGTCCCGGGTTCGAGTACCAGACAGTGTACAACTACCTTTTTTTTGAAGTAGGAAAACGTTATATACAATTTCACTGGGGCAGGCTAAGATATTTTACCTTAGCTACTGCTAATTATATATGCACGCGTAATAACAAAAATTATTCTGTATCCTCGCTTTCTCTTAAACTGCAGGAAGCAATTATCAGTGTGACACTTAGTTTATTCGTACTAATTATTGTATTACCGATATTGCATGTTATGCTTCTTTATTGCAGTGTTAAATGAGCAAATGAATGAAACAAATACAATTCTTATAATTTTCTTTACACAAAAGTAAAGACAGAGCCTACCAACTTTCCTTAAACTTTCTTTAAACTTTCTTCAAACGAACTTGCTTCAAGCGAAAACAATAACGGAGCCTATCAACTTTCTTTAATGGTGCTTTAAACAAGCTTTCTTCAAACGAAAATAAAAACAGGGCCTACTAACTTTTTTAAGCTTTCTTTGAACAAACTTCGTACAAACAAAAGTTAAAACTGCAGCCTACCAGCTTTTTTTACACTTTCTTTAATTAAAGAAACTTTCTTTCAACCGAAGTAAAAACAGAGCCTACCAACTTTCTTTGAAAAACTACCTACAAACGAAAGTTAAAACAGAGCCTAACACTTTTCTTTAAACTTTCTTTAAACGAACTTTCTTCAAACCGAAGTAAAGACAGATGCTACCAACTTTCTCGTAAGATGTGTTAATAGAAAGTAAAAGTACATAGAGTGTTAGTAAAGTTGATAGAAAGTTGGTAAGAGTTCTAAAGAAAGTAAGGAAGTATTTTTGTATGGGATATACCCAGCACCTCCACCAGTAAAATGTCACGAAGATAATTAATACGAACTCGCCGAAAGAGAACAGCCTTCTTTAATGATGGCCGACACTCAAGAGAACGCGCGCACACCTGCGCCCTTCGTCGTCTTCTCTCTGGCGATCTTGTGCCTGTAGTGGGCAGCTGACTTGTGACGATCGGTGCCTGTACTGGGCAGCTTACTTCGCGTCAATATTATAATCACAACCAACTAGCCGAGCTGTCCACGCTCAAAAAGCCACCGGCTACAATTCGTAAATTACAATTTGCGGTGTGAGGTAAATAGCTTGAATTTTCTTTAGTAAACTTTTGATAATTCTTCTAATTTTCTACTTCATTTTTTCTGCAAATGATGTCTGGCTCTCAGAGTGAGTAGCTGAAGCAATAGAATTGCCTTACATGGGTGATCTCAAAAACTTTGGTACTGGTAAAATAAAACAACCTGTCTTAATAAAACTTATATATACTACCTTCAAAGCACTGCACTTCATATTTTCATGTTGCGACTGTTCAGAAATCGGAAATATGCAATTTTCATTTTTTTTGGAACGGCAGTGCGATTGTTTCGAAAACTATCAGTGAGTAACTAGACATGGTCTGTCCAGTGCACTTTTCTATGGCTTGGGCTGGTGTTTCAATAAAATTAGGTAAATATTACGAGTACAATTTATTGTTTTAAGAAAAAAATCAGACGTTGCAATTCACAAATATTTCGCAATTGTTACTATTATCATTAAAATGCTGCATTTTATTTATGCTACAATACTTAAAATCATGTTATTCGATGGCATGTAACCACCTAGTGCCCCATTTAAATCAACAGCCAGTGGCAACAGAGATATATCGATCATGAAGCCAACTGGTATATGCGAAGAACTTTCCAAATAACAAGCGTTTAACAAGTAGGTATGTGCTCATGGACGTGATGCCGTCCTCGTCGTTGCGTTGTCGCCGCTCCAGCTTTGGATTTGCACTCTCGTCCTGCCGCCATCTTCACGCCATGGTCCTCTTACAGTCACGCATTTGTTGTGACGCCGCCATCGTGATGAAGCCGTGGTTACTTCACCGTCGTCACTGCAGCTTCTTCATCAGACTGGCGTCATACCGTCGGCGTCACGTCACCATCGTCATAGAGGTATTGTGGTTCATTCATCTTCGAGCACTGTCCTCATACACTCGTCGTCATACCATTGCCCCCCATACCGTTGTGATGTCACTGTCGTGACGGCGTCGTCGTCGTACAGTCGTCTTCATGCATTAGCTGTCCTGCCATCGTCATGTTGCTGTGATTGGTGGTGATTCTATCGTCGTCATTGTCACTTCGACACCCATCTAATATCACCATGGCGTCGTCCTTAACCATGTTTGTCGTGGCCAAGCTATTGTTATACCATTGCCAGCATGCCGTCGTCATCACGATGTCGTTTTACCGCCTTCTTCACTTCAGTGACGTCAAATCATTGTCGCCATGACGTCATTGTCATGAAGTCATCATCGATTCATCTGTGTCGTTCCGTCTTTCTTCATTCAATTGGGTCGGCGCATTACCACTAATTTCGTTGTTGACCTTGACAAGCGGGTGCCGTAGCAAAGTAGAATGATAGCGGAGTGCGTCACACATAGCCGAAGGAACGAAAGTGTCAGAATGACCACTATAGATGATAAATAAATGTGAACTCTAGAATACGTTGTGTCGCTACCGTGTTAGAATGCTAGTCGCATTAGCATCTGATGAGTTATTAGATGAGTTGTAACGAGACGTAAAAATGAACCTCAACATTTCACCTAAGCCAAAATGACGCCGTTACAAGCCGCACTGAACCAACACCACCTAGATCGCACAAGGCCTACGAACTCCGATCCATGACGTCATGCTGCCCGGCCCAACTGCCACAGAATATAATGGCAATGCTCCCGCGTAAGGAACAGTTATTTTGACATCACCGCTTTCGTCACGCAAGCCTTGGCAATGGACATTTAGGGCCAGGTTTCATGACGTCATAGATCGAAGTGCGTAGACTAGCGCTATCTAGGTGGTGTTCACTGAACTCCTAAAAGCATGAAATTTCTTAGTGTTCAAGTGCTGCGAAATTACAAGGAACTATGCAGACCCGCCACTATTGACAGAGAGGTCTTTCGTCCGATGCAGACGCACTACTTTTGGCGGAAATGTACTATTCATATGCATCGCTTGCGGTCGGTATTGGAATTTTCAGTCTTAACAGTGTAATTAGAGCAAGCATGAGCTGGGAGCCAATCGCCATCGAAAAATTGGATCCCGGAGATTCCCTTTAGAATGCGCGCGCGAAGCATCACGCCAAATGCTTCCTTCTTCGTTTGGAAGGTGTTCCGTGACTGGACGTAGTGGGGGAGTCCGGAATTCTTTGAACCAACTGGGGTTCTTTGATGTGCACCTATTAAACTTGTTACAGTTGGATACAGAATTACAGAATGGATACCAAGAGAAGGGAAGCGCAGTCGAGGACGGCAGAAAACTAGTTGGGGTGATGAAGTTAGGAAACTTGAAGCTGCAAGTTGGAATCAGCTAGCGCAAGACAGGTGTAATTTGAGATCGCAAGGCGAGGCCTTCGTCCTGCAGAGGACATAAGTATAGACTGATGATGATGATGAATGTGCTCTAAGTATAAGTTTTCGCATTTCTCCCCCATAAAATGCGGCCGCCGTGGCGGGGATTTGATATCGCGACCTTGTACTTAGCAGCCCAACACCATAGCTACTGTGCAGCTTCATCGAGTCACTTGCGCTGGCCTTTCATTCGACATGGAGGGACTGCGCAGATCGCGGTGCGCCACGCTATGAAGAAAATCTGCGCCGCATCCGGTCTATTTTCGCGCGCTTGCTTGCTCGTGTGGTCGCCTGCTTGCTGCTACGCTGCCACTTCGTTCTGGCCTCATATTCGAGAGGTGAGCTGCGAATTGTTTCTGTACAGTCAACCACAAGATATTATGAACCATGAAATCTTAGAAAGAGCTGAATGTCTCCGCAACCTCGCAACGCTGCCTGGAATTTCCATTTCGGGCTTCAACAAAAATACGCTAACAACATTGTCGTATACAGTTTTACTAGCTACTGCTACAGGCTGTTCGGGAATTGAGCGTTTTCTGAGAGCCCGTGTTCCGTAAACTTTTGTGCTTGGCTGTACATTTTGTGCCGAACCTTTCTACTCTGATGGTGTCTGAGCCTCATCAGTGGGAGCCCAGCGTACTAATAGTGAGCTTCAGCGAGACAATCGGAACATCGGCGCTCTTGTGAAGGCGCGATCAGATATTGCGCGTATAGTGGCCGGCCCAGCGAGCAGCGAATAGAATGAGAGAGATCGTGGCTTGGTAAGGACGCTTGCATCTTAGTCGTGCAACGGTGAGGCGTAAACATTGACGCCCCTCATGGGCGTCTTTCAGAGAAGTGACATTGTGCTCTTCCGTAGTCCGTGTTTCGGTTTCCAAAATGATATTGGCGGCCGGGAATTGATTGCATGGCAGAACTTAGTGGAGCCAGTTTTGGCATATATTGAAAGGTTGTGAACTCCTTTGTATACTATAGGGAGCCTAAATGCAAGCGCTGTTTTAGGGTGGTGACAGCTTTGTAATGGCATCGGCCGCTGCCAGCTAAATTGGCGGGTTAAATCGGTGGCACAAAATGGCAAAGACCAGCTGACAGATCACAATTCCCGCAACCCTTGGTGACGTGAAATTATTTACTTCTTTTAATAAACTTTGGCCTCAGCAACGAGATACAAATGACGCGTCTGAGCGCCGTACACGGAACGTCTACCTTTTAGTCAGACTAGTAAGGACAGTCTTTATTACAGCACACTTCGAAAAACAACCTTTATATATTATGTACAACTGGAAGGCAACGACAATGCTTAATGCAGTTCACATCCTTGGCGTGAGATACTACTACCACGAGCACGCCATCGTGCCATCGTGTTGGTTTATATGTGTCGCTCGACATGCAATAGAAAAGAAAGTTTGATGCGTTCAAATAAAAGAAAAAGGCAACTAGTATATTAAACATGTATGCAGGTTTCTTGTGCGCACTGGCGGAAAACTAAATTAACGAAATTTAACAGATCGTGTGCCAACATGAGTACATCAGAGCGTGACAAAAAAAGCAGAAAGACTGGGCACCAAAATAGTTGCCCACCAAATTTGGCGGTAAATAGCGGTCAAAATTTTGGTGTTGTCATCACGCTAAAACAGCGCTTACATGTAGGCTCCTAGTATACTAGCTTCAAGTCTGCCAATCGGATCTGTCGCTGGGCTCCATCGATGGACAAGTTGATCAGCCCAATTTTTACACTTGTCTATTTAATTAAACTCTACAAGATGGATAAACTCTAACGATTTAAAAATATATCCAGCCGTGGCTAGGCAATCTCGATGAAGTCGTTTACATGGAGTATGTTCTCAAATCTGAAGGATTTTCGAACGTAGTTCTTTATATCGACAAAACCTAGCCTATTTTATGTCCATTGCAGGACACAGGCCTGCCCCAGCGATTTTTAATTATTTCTGTGTTCTACAAATAATACAACATTATGGGCGCTATAACGTAAAATGATTCCAAACTGCTTTGATTACAAACTCCTGACGTCAAATTTACGTGACCGCTGACGCAAGCATCGGACGGTGACCCGTAACGTTGTCTGAACAACCCAATCAAACACTCTCCTCGTTTATAGGAGGTCAACTTTGTTCGCTTTCAAAACCAATAACATTGTCTACACTCAGCGGTTTTTCTTATCTAATTGGCCCACAAGAGGCGAGGAGCACGCTCTAGTGGAGAGGGTTTCGATGGGGCCGTGCCAGCACAGTGAAAATAGATAACCGCGTGATAATGGTGGTGCCGGCTTCTCCGATTGGTCCGCTTCGCCTTACTTAGCTTGCGGTGGCTGGTCGAAAATCGCGGTGGCGTGCAACGGAAGGATAAGACTGCCGCTAAAACGGACCCTCAGCAAGGAAAAGTTGGCACAGTGATGTCGTATGCATGCCTATAGGGCTCGATAACGTTTTACTGCCTCGCAAAAAGGTTTATCATGCGCAAATAAATACATTCACACCGGCATGTGCGAGTAGCGAGGGCCTGAGCGATCGGCGGGCAGCCATCTTCTATTCCTTTCGGAACGGGGCAGTCTGTGGCTATTCAGAAAAATTTTTAGTTTTGTTCGGCATATTAATGCATTTCTTTCGTGTACACGTCACTTTGACGTGGTTAGTTTTCGCTGTTTTGTGATGTCGCGTGACAGACCGGCGAAGTGGGTGTAGCCAGAAAACATTGGACAGAGGGCTAGTGGTGAAAAGGCGTCGAATCAGGAATGATTATTTTTCTTTTGTGCCGTTTAGTCATGCATAATCAGTGTGTAGACGTTATATCAGATAGGGAGCTATCGCGGTTTTCGTGACGTCGCGTGACAGACAGGCGAAGTTGGGAGTGGCCCGAAAATGTTTTGACCAATCGTGGAGGCTGATTGCAGAAATTGGAATCAAAAGAGTATGGAATCATTTTACGTTATAGCTCCCCAGGTCTGCAAATACCCTTATTTCTTCACGCCACCTATTTCTATGGAATACTATTGCACTATTGGCGGGAACAAACTAGGAGACTGAAGGCTCCGTTAGGAAGAGCGTGAGCTGTGGAACCGCAATTATACAGGTTCGACGACATCGTGCTGCAGTGCGAAATGAAACTCTGTAGCGGTGGCAGGAACTGTACTTAGAAAGCACATAAATGGCTTACTAAAGCGGGGAAGCACTTCGAGAGGCTACGTCGAGACTTCGGAGGAGTTTGAGAACGTTCACTGTGGCCTCGCCCATTCTGGCCTCTTCTTTAGGACTCCGCGAAGCAAAATATATGTTGATGCGAAAGTTGAGCAGATGCTGGTGTAACAGCATGTCTCTCTTTGTTCTGTAATGTATGCAGAGAGCTTTGTTTTGGGCTGTTTGACGCAGCACAAAATTCCAGACGTATATCCACAGGACAGACGAATAACCTACACCGTTGAGGACGGCGGAACATGGCCGTAGAGAGCACTAGTTCGGGACCTCGAAGCAAGCTTCGGAGCCCCAACCATCTACGAGAGCGGCGTGCTCGAGCGCTGCAAATGAATCTCGGGCCCCACCAGTAGGGGTGTCAACTCTATACCCAAACGCCCTTTGAAAAACAATCAGGCCCACCGGCAATAGGGAGCAAGCACAATTGCAAAATTAAGCAATGAGACCTCCACTATTCGCGACATAAGCTAGGCAGCTAAGCTTTCCAATGCGTGATAAAATGTACACCTGCGTGTTTAGCTACATCATTTCTGTTGCCTAGTGCCCACACACCCTCTGCACCACGCACAATACATTTCACCTACCCCACTGCGGCTGCGACTATGATAGAGCCTACCTGAATTTTTATGTGTAGTGAGAGCTTAAAATTAGTTAATACTTGACTGTAGCACGCAAGGGCGCTTTAGAAAGACTGTCGCCGTCTCGACAGGGCTACAATGAAGGCAAGTTCGTTATACATTGGTTTCGATAGAGCGCTGCAGCGACGAAATTGAAACTGAACGGTGTGGTGTGTGTTTCCATCCAGTTTCAAATATGTCCGTGCGCATTGGATTATGTTATCGAAAACAAAAAGTCGACAGCTAGTCATAAGTCGCGTACGTGCGAAAACCACCGGTGTAATTACTCGTGGATTTTTATGTCAATGATTGGTCGGTGCTCCATGAGCGCGCAGTACGTTACCAGCAATGCGTGCATGTTGAGATCGGCTACCCGAATAGTTCGATGCGCTGTCACACATTCGGCACTTTCTCGGACTATAGCGTCCAAGTACGTGATCTTCCTGGAGCCGGACGGCTCCGCTTTAACCTCTGTAGGTTTGTATTGGTCCCACCGGTGCCCGGAATCGACAGCCCCGCGTGCAATTTGGTATCACTGGCAAGTTGTGTTTCGACCCTTCGCCGTCTGTCCGGCGTCACGCAGGTCACGTGACCAGGATAGGATGAGCCGCGCAGGGGGGAGGGCAGGTTACGTGACCAGCAGAGGAGGAGAGGCATGCTGGGGGCAAGTGATATTCATCCAAAGGTTAAAGGTCCCAAGGTGAGGAAAATTATTCCCGTACAGGTGCCTACCATTCCACCATATCCATTTTGCGGTTTTCTCTCGTAAAACGCCAGAACTGTTGTAGCAGTAGGTTGTTTCGGACAAGCCTACATCCGCAGTTACTCCAACTAACAATACATATTGCACTTATTAACGGTAAAATAGCAATGGTAACTTTGAGAGCGTTCTGTCACAAATTTTGACGCCACTTCACTGTGTAACCTGGTACGCAATGGTTTCAGAATCAGCTGACTTCGATTCTTCGCTAGGTACTTGTCCTCGTACAAAAAAAATTGTCGACGACAACAAATCGGCGCTCCATGCCATGTGATTCTATTAGACCTAAATATTAGGTTTTGGAGCCATCTGCTACTCGACAGTTGATCATACCGCCAATGTATTTCCAGATTTTTCCTCAATACTGCAATACAGCATGATGACTGAGCTGCCAAGAGTCAGCAAGTGCTTTGACGAAAACAAATTCACTTCAGAGACTATTCGAAAACGAAATGCGGTATTGTGTTGCTAAAAAAGAATACTGAAGCTAAATGAACATACCTTGGTCTACGCAACACAACAAAATGTTGTGTCTTTTTATTTTTTACAATTAGTTTTCGACCAGCACATTCAGCGGGGAGAACAGGGCCCGTATTCACAAAACGTTCTTACGCCAGAATTGTTCGTAAGAGAAAATTTCAGCCAATCCTGATGCTGCACATATGATTAGCGAAGGCATTCGGCCAATGGAAGAGACAACTTACAAAAGAAAAGCTTTGTGAATTCGGCCCCAGATCCCCTGTTTGAGCGCGAGGCGGTGGCGTATGGCTCTCATTTGCAATTTCACGACAGGCAATGTTCTTCCGACTCTGTGCGTGGGTTGTCGGCGTGACTTGGCTTTTACTGCATTTTGTGATTATCACGGCAGTTACAGTTATAAAATGGTAGGTTTCTTGATAATTAGAAGGAGAGCACGGTGTCATTTCTCGTGAGAATCATAGCATTATAGGTAATGATAAAGCAGCACTGGCCTCCGTATGGTTCCTTGTCCATCTTTGTCATCCGCCGTGGTCCCATGCACTAATTCTCGTGCCGTGAAGTGCTCAACTATATAAATGAGCCGCAGATATTCACTCTTCATGAGGCAGCTATATGGGCCCACAAGTTTATTTATTTATATTTATTTATTTTTATTCCTTTAATAATTTATTCAAAAACCCCTAAAGGCCCCTCAAAGAGGGTATTACATACCGGGGGGAGGTATAGTACTAAATAGTACGAAATAAGAACAAAAAAGACACAGGCCTGCGCGGCACACGCAGCACAGTCACAGAGTAAGCGGGTGGAGCGGCTCAAAAGTAGCTCCAATTTGGGCACCACGCACAGCAGGGTCTTTGCGGCAGTGTGTTCGCCTCGGTTTTACGGGAACGATCTGAACTGTCTGCCCGGCGTCGACGGCTAGCTGCGGCGTGTAAAGCTCTCAGCACGGCAGTCTGCTGAGCCCTATCAAGCCTTACCACTGCAACTTACATATCGGGCACGCTGCGTTTCCAGGCACCTTAAATAGATGGCGCCACTATAATGGCAGGAGGCTCGGCAGTACGGGATCACGTTGATTACGCGCCTCGCCTGAATCGCACCTCTTCGCCTGCGTCTGCGCACGCTGCGTTTGCAGGCGCCTAACCTAGATGGCGCCACCATACTAGCGGATGCTCGGGTCGTCTGCCCCTGCGCGCTTGCCTTATACTGCATTTTTCCGCTGCCCTATAGCAAGAGCTTGCGTGGCTCAGTGGTAGAGTATCTGGCTCCCACGCAGCGGGCGCGGATTCAATCCCGGCGGGAATCGGGTAGGTTTTTCGAATTTCCGGCGATAGCGGTTAGTGGCGCCATACACCGTCGGCGGCGGCATCATCGCGAACCAAAACGGCTACTGGAATGAGCCCATAACAGCTTGCGCTGTAAGAGCGTAATTATAAACAGTGCGCAAGGAAAAACGGGGCAAGGGGAATAGGAAAAAAGCAATAAACGCGATACCATGACATGTTTTAGACTAAAATAGATAAAACTGGTATAACACTAATTACAACAGTTGCAAAATATATTCACTTTTAAGCATATCAAAAGTCTTGGGGTGTAGATCAAAAAGTTTTATTTGCATACAAATCCTTAAACTAAACAAATAAGAAAATTTATTTCACCACATGATAGAGCGCAGATTAGCGTTTGCTCATTTATCATTTAATAAATGGTAATGGACAAGGCTCTTCGTAATTAAGGCTAACCAAATTGATTCGTTCTTAATGAAGTAAACGCTCTATCGTGCTTTATCTTGTCTCCAAGCTACATGATCATGAGCTACCGGAGCACTACTGTCATAAAATGACAGAAGCTCTTCAGCCGACATAACTTGATAAAGTGCCAGCAAAACCTAATCGCAAGCCCATCACAAGCTGTTTAGGCAGCTTGTTAAGATAGTGCTTCTTATATAGTATGTGCTCTTGCCAACCACTTCACCGGTCAACGAAAGGCCGGTGCTGGAGGCGACGGCGTCGCCACTGCCTTCTTTTGACGCATAGGTGACTTATAACTTCGGCAGCAAGCACCAACAGAGCCAGGCTGTTTCCAACGGCATAAACAGTGGCATAATCGCTGAAAGGAACGTCGAAGGACACCAGACTCCTCTTGCTGTTAGGCGCAGGGCGGCCACGCAAGGCACGCGTCACAAGGCCGGACTCCTCCAGTGCCAGAAGTAGACGTCGGTGCTGGTGCCTGCGGTGAGAAAATGCAAGGAACACTCATCTGCACTAGAGAGAGTATTGACGACAGGTGAAGCCAATAGAATATTGTGATGACAGTTGCAAGATGACAATAACTTCATGACATCTTAGTAATGACAATAAGTACCGTTGGGTTACAGCCACCATTACACCATCGTTGTGCATTCATGCTATCACGGTTTGGATGCAAAGACGCCAAGCCACCACACCGCGGTTAATTCACCAGTGTAAGCTGAACCGACAGTAAAGTTCCAGCGACGAACCTAAATGCTTTTCTTTAGGTCTGATATTATGCACAATCGAGCTGCTACACATGCAACGCCGTCGGTGGCACTTGTCATCACTCCATCAATGCGTGAGTGGTTATCGTGCATTTTCTAATTGATAAAATTTATCACAAATGTAGGGAAGATAGTCAGAAAAAGCCTCAATAAATTTTAGAACCGGTTTTTATGTGATTTAAATAAACCGCATTTAAACTACACGCGCTAACGCATCCGCGCATCCGTGACCTCAAATTGGCACGCGAAAATGAAACGTGTGGTGCGGATCAACTGAGGGGCCGGTTTTTTCGGGCCGGGCGCAGCCTGAGCCCACAAGTGCCACGCGCTGGGCCGGCTACGCATTAGGTCGGCAGTTTGATACCTTGCCTGCAACCCACCCGGGCCCAAATGTTTTGGGCCCTGTCTGACCTGACCCATCCCGGTTTGACCCTGTTTTTCACGTTAGCCTCGCAGCAAGGTTTCCTATTTGAAGAGAAGCATGGTGTCAGGCTGATGATGTCATACTTGTTACTGAATTAAGCGCTGAAAATTCATCAAGTGAAATAGAAATAACAAAATACACCTAGGAGCTGTTCAGTATAGAGCACTGCACGGGCCGAATTCGGCTGCCCGCCCGAGCATGACTGAGCCCACAAGTGCCACGCGCTGGGCCGGCTACGCATTGGTCGGCAGTTTGATACCTTGCCTGCAACCCACCCGGGCCCAAATGTTTTGGGCCCTGTCTGACCTGACCCATCCCGGTTTGACCCTGTTTTTCACGTTAGCCTCGCAGCATGGTTTCCTATTTGAAGAGAAGCATGGTGTCAGGCTGACGATGTCATACTTGTTACTGAATTAAGCGCTGAAAATTCATCAAGTGAAATAGAAATAACAAAATACACCTAGGAGCTGTTCAGTATAGAGCACTGCACGGGCTGATTTCGGCTGCCCGCCCGAGCACGACCAAAAGTTTTATGGCAAGATCCGGGCCCGGCCCAGGCCCGAAAATATTCTACGTTACGCGCCTGGCCCGGCCCGCAACCTCTTTACATTAGGTCCGAGGCCGGTCCGAGCCCGGTCCGAGCCCGGCTCGAAACTGTCCCGAACCCGCCCGAGACCGAAAGAGATAACCGAGCGGTATTAAAAAAATAAAATAAAGAAGAGAATGATAGGCATTTATTTTCAAGACATAAGTACACGTCATATGCAATTATGGCAACCATTTGAGCGGTTTGAACGCAAATACCAGCGCGCAAAGTAGTACGAATGACCCTGCCGAGTTGTATCGCCAGCAGTTTCCAACGGCGTGACCTTGATGCGACCCAAACCCCTTAGGGTGCCTCGATGCCAGCGCCGCCGTTCAGGGTGGTGCCATCCTTTGACCGCCCCCGCGCCGCCGCTTTGTCGCTGCGACGCCATCTTGAATCACAGCGAGCTGGTTGCAATTGCTTGGTGCCGGTGCTTAGTTCGAGACACAGATAGCGCGGATGCTTCGCTGACGCTTCTACTTGCTGGACAGTGTTCAGCCGCATGAATGACAAGCTTGTCAAGTGCATCGAGTCGACATGACGGGCTGTTGTGTTCCCAAGTGCACCGGATCGACGCGTAAAGGGCTTCGTTGTTTACGCTTACCCCGGGACCCAGAGCAAAGGAAGAGATGGGAAGCCCAAATAAAGCGGTATCACTGGAAGGCAACGGATAGCTCCTACATTTGCGAGGTCACGTTAACAAAGCAAAACGGGGCCATCAGCGCCATTTTGTAAGCGTCGCGCCTACGTCACGCCTCGAAGAAAATGTCAAGAAAGTTTAGACTATTGCGCCGTGTTTTTCATTTAAATAAGAAAGTATTCTCTGATCCTCGCTCACGTACCTACGTTAGCTCACGAACTAAGCACTGCAACGATGCTGTCTGAGTAGCCTATGGTTTGCCAGCGCGCGTCGCATAGGCTTTTGCCGTTTTGATCGGCGCAGTCTATGCGAGTAGTACCCGTATTTTAAGGACTGACGAAGATGCTTCGCCGCGATATAGTCTTACATTAGCTACAAATCATTATGTAAGCCACCTGTTTTACTTTATCACGGGAAACACACATCGTGTGTGTCTGTTGTTTCTTTTTTTTTCCTCAGTTTCTTTTTTCGCTACTGGTTATTTAGGACTAAAGAACGCAGTGCTTCTTCTGGGGAGAGCGGCTGTTGTGTACGTGGCAAGCGAAGCATTGTGATTTTCTCTGATTTCTCAGCAGATATCTTGCGGATCTCAGGTTGTTACGTTATATAGCTGATTTTTTAGACGAATATATTTGTAGCGTGGTGCTCGTAAGCCAATGGTCATTCGTGCTCATTCCCGATCGTAGTGGGTACTGTGACGGTCTTTAAATGCCTGTGCACGGTATGCCCAGGTGTAGTAGAGTTAAGGGGCATCATGGGACCAAATGTTTCGGCGCTTTTTGGAATGGTGTCTGTTGTAGCCTGTGCATTTCTTCGAAACGTGTGAAGCGAGGTAATACAGCATTACTTCAGCGAAAATTTATTTTTAAGCACTGTAATGGGTTCTCTGTATTTACAAGGCAACGTTTCATATCAATAATCACTTTTGTTGTTTTACTTGTACTTAAAAACACTTTGAAGAGGACCAGTACGAGGGAAATCGACAGGATGGGCGCCGTCTGTTAAAGTCAACAGCCTTACATCATCATGGACTATATTTTCGAAGTGAAAAAACATTGTAATCTGTATTTGACTGTCTTAGTTTCATTTACGGTTTTTGTACGCGATATGTATGCAGTGTTGTTTATTTTTTCAATGTAGTTATCAGTGTTCTAATGGTTATTTTATAAAATGTTCTGCACTCGCCATCGATGTGTTTGGCTGATGCGACGTATTCGATGGTAGCTGGTGTATTCTGGCTGGATATCTTGATTAATATTACCCGCGGTTGCATTTTCTTGTTTATACTCTTGTTTTCGATTTATATTGTGTGTAATAAGGTTGATGTACTCGCTTGAAATCCCCCCCCTCCCGTGTAATCAATAAATTTTAAAAAACTCTCCCTATCCCGCATTGTGTGTGTCGAGCCCACCTTGCGAATTTTTTTATCTCATCTTTGAACACAACCTTCAGGCGCCACACAGTACATGTAATTTTTCATGTACATATCTCTTTCATGATTGACTGTACTAGACATTACTAAGTAAATTTTTTTGTGCATCGTTTCGTTTCTTGTGTGTACTACGCAAGATTGGCACAGACAAGTTACGTTACATGTTTCTCTACAGCACTAACTAAACCTTATTTTCACATCGCAGTTATTTTTACACCAGCTTAATCCTGTCAGCACGCAGTTTTGTGGGCAAAAAAAGCAAAATTGCGCGTAGATATCGTCAAATAATTGCAACGAACGCGAAGAGCACGCGCAACGCAAGGGAAACTAACCACCGTGCGCGAGTGGCTGGCTAGAGTAAAGGAGGCGTGACGTGTAAACCAAAATAAAACAGCGAAAAAGAAAAACTTCCACACACAGGGGGTCGGAAACCTTATATACCAAGCATCGAAGTGCAAAAAAATAGTGCGTATTTCAAACATACACACGGCATATTAAATGTGATTGAATTAGGAAACTTGGGGCATGTTCCCGGCGCCATACATTTACGTCTTCGACCTTCGACGAGTTAACAGCTATTGGTTATAAAGATGTGCAGATGCGATACCGATAAAAAAATCCTCATCAAGGCAAAGCACTTGGAAGCGCGCCGCGAGTAACACTTTATGAACGCAAGCGTATCTGAGTCTCAGCTCGTGTGATTCAATATGGCGGCGCCAGCGGGGTTGTCTCCACCCTGAACGGCGGCGCTGGCATCGAGGCACCCTAAAACCCCTTCTATCGCAGCGCCGCCGCAGTAGTTTTCTACGTCAGGCGCTTCACTGCAAAGCATGTGCCCCCCTCCCCAGCCGCTCGTCCCACTTGACCGTATACGAGTACACTATAGACGAAGCGCCGCCAAGAACGGTCGTGAGCGCATCGCATGGATGGAGTAAATGGAGAAAGACAGCTTCGCGTTCTTCCATTGTGCAGCGTAATGCGCTGTTTCTAGGCGGCCGGTTGACTGCACACGTGCAATCATGGATTGACGCAACGCCATATTTCAGCCGCGTGACGAATTATCTTATCTTACCAGTAATCTTTTACCAATTCGCCTTTGAAAAATTAGCAACGAACGCGCTTGCACCGCGCTGAAAGCATTAATTACATTGATTTAGGTAAGGAATACAATGACATCCTTTGGTTTGAGGCGACTTCGGTCTTTCTGGACTTTTACGTTCTGTTCAAACAGCGCAACATACGACGGAAGAAGGAAAGGGAAGTACACAGGAGTAGTACTGCTAGCTTCCAGCTGCGTCGGGGCAACAGGATTTTCAGAGTCGAGATGTGCGAGGATAACTCGCTGCACGTTACGTGCACACCACCAGAAAGTCCGAGCCCGGCCCGCGCCCGCGTCAAAATACCCGAGCCCTGCCCGGGCCCGGCTCAAAAAGTACATGCCGTGCCTGAGCCCAGCCCGGCCCTTGGGCCAGGCCGGGCCGGGTAAGGTAGTTTTTTCACGGGATCGCGGCCGGGCTTTCGGGTTAGCCCGAGCCCGTGCAGCGCTCTACAGTATGCACGTGCGTTATTGTGTGATATGCATGAACGTCCGTCCTACGCTTGTTAAACAGTTGTACGGCAGCACATAGCGAATGCATATGTGGCTATACTTTTGTACACATCGCTAGGCATTTTGACTAATCTATTTAAATATTGCAGAACTATTGCTACGTACATTCCTAGCATTCAAGAGAACAAAATTGGCGGCAATGTAAATTTATAGACGCTTGTCTACTGTATTACATTATTTTAGCTTCTATATTTTAAAACAGGTGACGCCCAAGGACAGCACAGATGACCGACCATACACTAGAATAGAATTATATTTTTTCTTTATTCTGCTTTACTTTATTGTCGTAAGGGTGGTGAAAAGAATGGCGAAAGACATCAATTAAAGCAAAGTTTAAGCTAATTGTGAATACCCCAAGCACATTGTTATCCTGGTATCCTTACATAGAGTTTTATCGATCTTGAGTGGTCTCAGCAGCACCACGAAGTACAATTTTATTCTATATGCTTGCCTTTGTGTTTCCAACAGCTACAATTTGCAGGATTGTACGATTTGTGCGTGAGCGCCTGTCGATAGATACCTATACTTTATGAAGCCTACTCAAATCATTTCTTGCGCTTTCCTGATGAGGGATACAAGTGGCCGACGCATGTTATACACTATAAAGACAGTTGCACCCTTTGGGGCGTATTTTTGCCACAGAACAATAATCGTCATCTGACTTGCGTGGCTTTCCTTTCTTTAACGCTGTGCGCCTGGCACTTCTCGGTCACGAACGACAAGAGCCTTATCAGCGTGACACAGCGTTCTCGACAGAAAAGTAGCAAGTGCAGAGTTTTCAAGATAGGAAACGCAAGCAAGACAGATGACGATTATTGTTGTGTGGCAAAAATGCGCCCCAAAGGGTGCAACTGTTCTTAGAGTGTAGGATGGGTCGGATGAAACTATTGTAGGCAGTCAGCTTTACATGTCGCATTGCTTGCTGGAGTTCTATCCTTAAAATTCCAGCCTCAGGTTTACCTTGCCGTACACGCTATCAAATTGTGCATCCTACGCTAAATTGCGCTATGGTTACGCTAAATCGCTAAATTTGCTTGCATATACCAGTAAGTTGTCATCAATAGAATACGAAAAAGACATTACTTTGGCGATTTGCGTAATATGGACGTACGTTTATTTAGCATATAATTTTAATGCCTCAACCCATCTATAAAAACCTTCAAGACAACGATTATTTTGACCTGGTCGGCCGTGTCAGTTATGGTAAAATAATATAGACAGTCATTTGCAATACGGATCAATTTAACAGGTGATTCAGCAACAGTAGAAGAAATACAAGCAGAACCCATTTCGTGATGGCTGTCAATGGTAATGCGTTAAGCATTGAAATACTATAGAGACAGAACGTATTGCCGGGGTCGAAACGAGTTGCGCATTAGGCGTGCACTGCACCGGGACTCCACTTTCGCGCTTGCCTAAGAACAGTCGGTGCCATCTAGTGGCGCCTCCAGCGAAGCTTGTGCATGGCCTCCGAAATGCATGGCGCACCAGTGCGCGGGCGACCGCTGATAACTGTTCTCTCACTTGCAGCACAGGCAGTGGCACATACTCACTCGACCAAAGTATTCGAAATGTTCATAGAACAGCGGCACATGGCTTTTGCATCCATGACGCAGGTCGTTAACGCGATGAGGTCCAAGGCATTCATTGAAAGCGGCACATACCAAGTGCATGTGTAGCACAGCCTGCAAACGCGTCCGTTTGATGCGATCGTGGAATTCTTGTGACGCGCGTTCATTTACACTCAGCATCGAAGAAATTTGAAGGAAGTTTCCTGCCATTGTACTGCAGCACGTTACCAGCTCCACATATTTGTCACCCAAGCTCCTATCAACAACGTTCGTTGAAGAGCGGGACACGCCTACTAGCAAATACCTCAAGTTGACACAGACAAGATGTTGGCGCCAAAGAGAGTAACTAAAGACCAGCGCAGACCGAGTGGCCCAGTGCTCCAAGTCGACCTCAAAGGCTTTCTTCGAGCAGCGGTACCTACCAGATCCCGCATCTACTGTTACCCATGTCGGCGTGAAAGGGGTTCGTTGAAGAGGGACACGCATGGACACATTACCACAGATTCAGTGACCCAATTTGGCCGATAGGTGGTTTCCAACCCTACTACCACAGAACACCACCCCGATGCGCTACCCATCCGACCTCGGACTACCCCTACCCCGTGACGCAGGTAGATGGGAGGACGGCTAGACAGAAACATACATAGATTCAATCTTAGCTCCCGAAAAATACGTGATCTAACTTACGAATATGCTAACGCATTATGAAAGATTCTTTAAATTTTTTCGTTATGTGGTGGACTAGAACCCAGGCCACGAGCGTTCCTCAAGGACAGCCACCCGACATTTAAGCAGGCTGGGCTACAAATGCACTGGATATATACTGCTTTTCAATGAACGTTTTCCGGCGAACGCTTTAGCGAGCTGCGCTATGAATGCACTGTTTATGTGCCGCTCTTCAGTGAGCATCTCGCCAACTTGCATTGGGGCACTGATATGTCACTAAGTGAGCGGTAATCGAGAGAAGCGGCGCTCGACACTTCTCCGGGAGGCCACGTGTGTAGTTCGCGGTAGCGCCACCACATAGCGCAACCTGTCGAGCAAGAATGACATTAGAGGAACCCGGTTGCCGCATTACGCGTTTCTGAGCGTTCGCAAGCACCAGTGCCTCATGGATTTCGGAGGTCACGCGCGGGTTTCGCGGCACCTCCACTAGATGGAGCTGAGTTTTCTAAGGAAAGCAACAAACAGGAGTCCCGCTGCAGCACACCCCTCATGCATAATTTGTTTCGACGACGGCAGTATGTTGTATCGCTATGTTGATTCAATGCTAAACGCATTACCGTCGGAGTCAACGTGAGAGGAGTTCTGCCAATTTTTAACAGCGAAGTTTAAGCTGCACGAAGTCCGGTGGTGTACGCCCGAAATGTGGGCCGATCCTGGAGGTCGTGCAAAAAGGGTCCAAGCTCAATGGCACATGCCCCTGTTAACTAGCGAAGCTGTTTAAGCTCGAGGATAGTCCAATCGAGTGTACGCCGCGAAACCTCCACCTGGCGATGCCGTCACCGTGCGTCGCCTAGCAACGCTTCGCCCCAGCTGCGCCGACCGCGCCGAGCCTCGCCACAGCTGCGTGAGCCGTGACGTCATCGTACGCGCCGCACCGTCTCGCCTTAGCTATGCCGAGCCATGACGTCACCGCACCGTGCGGAGTGGTTGCTGCGGCTGCGCAGACAGGCAGCTAAGCAGTGACGACACTGCGCCGAACCACGGGATATATAGCTCCGCGTCGTCGCCGCGGCAACACAAAAGCCACGCCGTCTTCGCGCCGAGCACATCGCCGCGAAGATGGGGGCGGCCGACGAAGACCGTCACTCCCGATCCCGAGTATCACGCTGCCGAAGCAGCGGCGAAACGCCGGTGATTCGCAGAATATCCGGAATTACGAGGCCGCGCTTGAGCGTCCATATGCGCCCAGCTACTTTATTGACCAAGTGTTCGTTGCTCCTTGGGCTGAGGATGATTCGGGGATGATCTTGCGCAAAACGTGGCGGAGTCTCGAAGCATAACCTCGCAGAAACTCTGCGGAAGCGAGATTAAGGTAAGTGGGGTCGCCAGCTTGACTGTTTGCCCAGTCTTCGGACTACCAGTGTAAAGCTGCCCATAATTTTTAATGATATTTTTTTGTAATGAACCCCCTCTTATTATGGCGCAACGTTTCCAAAGCACCGTCTACTTTAGAACAACAGCTTTACAAAACTAATTCGCTGGAAACTTGAATATGCATCTGCAATATGGGATCCCAGTCGTGTTAATCTTATTACTTCACTTGAACTAGTACAAAATAACTATACTTTTATTTCTAAATATAACCGTACCGCGAGTATAACTTCAATGTAAACTGGCCTAGCACTCATTCCACTAGCTAATCGCCGCAAAGTCGGCCATCTTTTGCTATTTCATAAAATTTTCCATCACACCACACTTCATGACGACTTCATACTGCGGCCTCAGTGCATTTCAAACTGCGTCGATCATCGCAGTAAGGTAGGAATTGATTTATGGAACACGAAGTCTTTCTTTCATGCCCCGTAAATCTCAGAAATGGCACCACCAAGTATCGTAGCCATCACAGATAACAAACTTTTTTGCAAAACATTAGCTAACATTGTATAATCAGGAGAATCATTATGTTACAAGAACTCACTGCACTTGTTTGTTTTACTCTACTACTTTGTAACCACTCCCCTGTTTAATACCTGTGGCCCTGAGGGTACTTTAAGCAAATAATAAAATGAGTTTCACTCATCATGAAGTGTCATTTCCTTAAAATTGCATTAAGCGCTTTTGATCATTTTAAAATTCTTTGCATTTTCATGTAACAAATTATCGTTGTGAGGGAGCATGTGATACTTCGTGGTACTAATGCCCGTCAAATTGATTTGCAAAGAGCAGATGACAGAGTTTGTGCATTAGCAAGTAGGAGCTTGCTACATTGTTTCTGTTCTGGTCGTCATGGCTATAATGACTGCAAAAGAAACAAGTTGGGACTCAACATGTTACTTCTCCGATTGTCATAAAGCGCCCTGAAAAGCAACTAAGCTTGCATGTCAAATTTCTCATTCCCGCTCAGTATGATACAGAACTGTAGACTGCAGTTTTCCTAATAGGGCTCACACCTCTCTATCTGGTAAACTTCCAAACATTTCATAGTGAGGCACGTAGTTCAAGAGGACCTGTTGTCATTGTGGTGACAGTTGAGCATCTTGTGGCTTAGCGTGGGCAGCTTGCAGACCAATAATCTCTCTTTTGTCCGTCTTCCTGAAAAGAGAAATGACAAAGCCATGACACACATGTAACCAAAAAATGGTGAAACAAAAGTTAGTCCCATAAATGAAGAAAAATCACGGTTCTAGTTGAAGTGTTCAGAAACATACCCTGTGAGGATTCTGGCCTTTGATGTTACTTCCAGTGGAGACACGTGCATGGTTGACTTCTATGTCCAGAGACAATAGAGTTCAAAGGGATGAGTCCAAATATGAGCAGCGTCTTGTAGGCTAGAGTCGAAAGAAAAAAGAGCCTCAATTACTATGCTGGAAGTGTGCGTGAGTTTGTGATTCATGTATGACAGAGAACAGTGCACGAAACGCTTCATGACAGAAAAACGCACAAACACACACACAACACTGTTTTGAGTGTGCATTTCTTTCAGTGGTGTCCTTGTGGACTGTGCTTAGTCAAATCTCGATTAGATGACAATTGTTTCTGCCAGATACTAGTAATAAACACAGTCATTTTATTATGTCTGAAATGCAGTTAATCTAACTGTATCACCGGAAGTACACTTGTCACTAATGTGCAGTGAATTTATCGCGGTGTATCATTTATGCAGAAACAGCCAAAACTTTATTATTTATGCTGTACTCATGTTAGCAATTTTAGCAACTTGGCAAAGTAGCAAGAGCCTCGTTTGAATTGCTTTGGAAGGGCAATAACTTTAGAATTATTACTATTTTCTACTTTTAAGAAATGACGACAGGAATCTGCTTTATCCGCCTCGCATTCAAATAAATTCAAAGTTGTAAATGCGAAGCACTGCTTTTTTACTCACCGGCGCACAATTCCAGGGGCTGCAAGGTTAATCCGCTTTCGTGGGTAGTCTTTAAGCAGACTGTGCTCGGTTCCAGCGATGAATTTTCGTGCTGGCCAGCACTTTTTTTTTCGAGCAACCAGACGCAACGCGGCCAGACGCGGCAGATCACAAATGGCGGCAGCCGTGCATGCAGCCGCCAGTGAAACGCCGCAGCTGAGAAAGTTCACCGTCTTTAAACACGTTCGCTTGGTGGCAGCTATCGAATGTTGGACGCATAAACTGGCTGAGGTATTATTGATATCTACTTAAAATGAACCTGCGTGATGCTGCTCAAAGGAAACGACCACCCCGTTCGCAAATATAACCGCCGTACAATTTGAATCGATAAACGGCACGGACGGCAATCGATACCAGTGGGCTGCCGCTAATCACATGTCAGTGAGGCCTCAAAACCTTTCTTCAAGTAACAAAGCACGGACTTTAATAACAGAAGTCCAATAAAAACAATAGACTCCTTATTTTGTAAAAAAATGACACTGTAATTGTGTTTGTCGGTTATTATATGTACATTAATAGCTCAAATATTCAGTCGT
This sequence comes from Dermacentor silvarum, assembly GCF_013339745.2. Classification (NCBI taxonomy): domain Eukaryota; kingdom Metazoa; phylum Arthropoda; class Arachnida; order Ixodida; family Ixodidae; genus Dermacentor; species Dermacentor silvarum. The sequence continues at coordinate 133,427,139 of NC_051161.1, read as the reverse complement.
GTTGAGCGCCCCTAGCAGAAAAAATACAAACTAAAGTATTCGACCAAATTACAGTAGCTCCACTTGAGCGCTTATGCTGGAACGCGCCGCGGTTGATTTTTCGCCCTCTGTGGCCATTTGGTGAACTCGAGAGTTTCCGGGGCCTGTTAGATCCTTCGAGACCGGAGGCGCAGCGCACGGTGCCACCTGGTGCCGCGCTCTGTGAGCACGGAGAACAAATCAGATTCGGTTTCGTTTTCCAGTTTATGCTATAGTTGCTGGAACAGTAAAATTATTGCTCGACAAATTATTTAACTCTGAAAGAGGATAACGCTTCCTCTTCGACAAGGTAGTGCAGTTTGTTCAAAGAGATAGAAAAAGCAAGGAGAGGAAAGGCAAGTAAGTCAACCAGACAAGCGTAGGATTTCCTACTGGGGATGGCAAACCCCAGTGCCCCTGTGTTGCAATGCAGTGCACTGCAATCTATCTAGTGTAGTGCTAATTTGGGGTGGTTTGTGCATGTAATGAATGGGTAAATAATGAGTTGTGTCATAACTTTTTATCAATGTTAGAACGTATATTTTACGAGGACTGATATCCATAAAAATACTTTTTCATTAATATTTTGATAGGGCATATTGTTATTTCAATATTGAAGCGAGACAATATGTGAAGTTTAGCCATTTGACAGAAATGCTGTCAGCGGCACCAGCCTCGCAATATATACACCTGAATAGTGTCGCATAATGCACTGGTGTTCCACATATATGCACCAAAAAGCTTTTCTCGAAAAATAGAAAGGAGAACGTCATGCAAGCTCTTTTAGAAGGAATATCTTAAAAACTTGATTCGCTCACCAAGTTCGCACTTACTGGGTACATTTCGCGTACAGGCTGACTTGAATTTTGTAATTACCGCATGCTCTTTAAATTGAAAATGAAAGCTAACCGATTGCAATAAGTACATATAGATTTTAATACTTTACGATAGATACACTTAACATGAATTGCCTTGAACACTGTATTACCGAATAAAGCGCCTTTATTATCAACAATGCTCTGGGCATGTTATATATAGCCTTTGTCGAAGACGCATGCGCACACATGTGTATACGCATACATATTTGTGCGTCACTTACACCCTTCTTGAGCATATAGAAACACCCTTGGTGCCAATCGGAGGGTGCAAAAGATGTACGCACCCTATATATAGGGTGTAGTATTGTAAAATAATGACAAAAGGGTGTGAAAGGGTGTAAGCAAGGGTGTTAAAATTAAAATACACCCTTTTTACACCCTTTTGGGCGTAAAAACTTTTACTGTGTAGTGGTTCATTCGATACAGTATATTGTAAGGTTTCAAGTGAACTATCTGTGAATAAAATTACAGTGTCGTCCGCATACATTAATGCTTTAGACGATTGTAGAATTCTAGGGAAATCATTAACGTATAGAGCGAATAAAATGGGACCCAATACAGATCCTTGCGGTATACCACATGTGACATTCCTAGATTCAGATGGAAAACCGTCAATTAGGGTATTCTGCTTTCGCTATGAGAGATAACTGGAAAAGAATCATAGCACCATTCATAATACCATAGCACTTCAGTTTTTTTAGTAGTGCCGAGTGACAAATGGTATGAAAGGCCTTTTTATGTCGATAAAAATTCCAATAACACACTGTTGATGGTTGAGGGCAGAGTTGAGTATTTGAGATAAAGTACGCACAGCTGTTGATGTGGATTTCCCTGGGACGAAACCATGTTGTTCCGGGCAAATTATGTTATTCTTGGCAAGGAAATCGTTCATACGTTTAGCGATTAATTTTTGAGAGATATTGTTTACTTTGTTATCAATAAGGATATCGGTCTGTAGCTGCCGGGAATATTATGGTTGCCCGTTTTGTATACTGGTACAACTTTGGCTATTTTTAATACATCTGGATAGGAATTCGCATTTCATGAATGGTTAAATAAATGACAAAAAGGTGCACTCAAAACATCTGGATTGTCTTTCAGTACCCTAGCCTGTATACCATCAAGCCCTGTGGCTTTGTTCAACTGTACATCTTTTATAGTAGACGTCACCAGCTCCTCTGTTAAGGCCTGAACGCTAAATCTGTTTTCACTTTTTTCAACGTAAGTGGTGGGCTGTGAAGCACTGAATTGTTTGGTAATGTTTTCGCCAACCGTGGCACAGTAATCAATAAAATCATTTGTAAAGCTAGTTGTGACGTTGTCAGGGAGAATTTTCTTTTTCTTGTTGAGCCCTGTCACTTCCCTGACAATTTTCCATGTTTGTTTTGTATCGCAACGGTTTACTAGACGTGCATGATATGCCTTTTTAGATTTACGCATTAGCCCAACTGACTGATTTCTGAAGTACTTATATTCAGCCTTGTAATTTTAATTTGTTTTGTTTAACTTCAGCTTATTGTAATGTAATCTTTTTTTCTTCAGTAGTGCTAGAATGGGCTGTGTTAACCAAGGATATATTGCGTGATCATACCTACGTTGTGTGCACATATACGATGACTGCTTTATTGCATTCGTGTTACTGCAAATAATGTTATCACATTCTAGTTGCACGTCGTCGTTTACAGCGTTTCGTACATAGTGTGTTGCAAGAGGGTGCCTTGCGAATGATTAACGCGAGTGTGATATCTCGGGAGCAACTTTTATGTTTTACGAGTATGATGTAAGTACGATTGTGGCATGAAAAGAAAGGTCGGGTCGTGGTGAGCAATTGCAAAATCATAAGCACCAGTTTCTACGTTAGTACCAAGACTGCACAGCATGTGATCAATAAGTGTGGCAGAATTTTCGGAGAAACGTGTTTGTTCGGTTATAACATTTCTAAGAATAAATGATTATAGGAGGAACAAGTAGTCATGGCACTGATCCTTTAGCAGATCTATATTGAAATCACCACAGATTATTATCTGGGAATGCGAGGTTACATAGTGAATCAGTACACTTTCCATAGCGAATATGAAGTCATCTACGCTTGAGCTTGGAGGGGGGGGGGGGCGATATACTACACAAGGTATGACACCAGATTCAATCATCGCAAATATCGTCTCCGCAGGTTGTTGAGTGCTCGAGATATCATTTAGGCTCTCGAAACTGAGCTCGTTCCTGATAAACATGGCTACTCCACCGCTACGTGTCGCGTGCGCTCTTGGCTGTGACATCACATATCCAGGTATATTTAGGTACTCATCTTCCTTTAGCCATGTTTCTGTTATTGCGATTATATCGTATTGAAATGTGTATTGTGACAAATCGATTAGTAGCTGGTCAACATTTTTCTTTATGCTGCGGATATTGCAATGGAACACTGATATGTTTTCATGTTTCTGCCACGCCCTTTCAACCTCTGCGTTATTAATCATCTCGATAGGTTACTGCACTCTATTGAGGTCCTCTGCGCATGTCACCTGTCGAACCCTCAAATTTTTTGTCTTGCACATTAACACTTTGCCGTCTGACACCCAAGCGAACTTTCAATTTTTTTCGCGTTTCACATTCAGTGCTTTTGCTAAAAGTATCTTATTTGCTGCACAGAGGTGTTCATTCACGAACACTGGCGAACTATCTTTGAATCCCAAGGTGGATGTGTTCCGCCTCTGCTTTTTTGCCGCTCTCAGAACCTGGTCCCTCACTATGCGAGAGTGGAATTTTACTATGATGTTTGTTTTACTATGAACCAAAAGCCGAGTTAAAGTCGGCTTTTGGTTAATGAGATCTGGATTTTTGGCTGCGCCGAGTTTTCACCACTTTCCCTCAAAATAGGGTAATTTGGGGCCTTGCAGTGCAGTAGGGCAACGAAAGAGACGTAAAAATGAAGTTTGGAACAAAAAGATGCAACAAGTTTGTGTCGACCTATGTACGCACTTGAATTTCACAAACAATTTGGCAGTAAAAGTGTGAGAGAAATAATTTTTATTCTTTGTTCACTCTCCTCTATTAGCAATTTAGTGCATCTTCCACAACAACGCAATTTTAGCCGCAGAGATCTCGCATGCGCAAGCCGGTTAGAGGCTAAACATTTCGACAGAATTACCTATCTGGTTGGGAAAATTGATTAAGACTTAGAGATTGACTCCAACCAAATAAGGAAATTTACTAGCCCGACGTTTCGGAACCAATTCGGCTACTTCTTCAGGGCGTGTTCTTCGGAGGTGGAGGTGTGCCGCTTTTAAAAGGTCCGTCGTAACGACGGAGAGGAAGGGTAAGAGAGCGTAAGGTACGGAGACACTTGGCAGGGCACCTGTTCTAGAAGTGTGTCTGTAGAAGTCTGTCTAGAACAGGTGCCCTGCCAAGTGTCTCCGCACCTTACGCTCTCTCCCCCTTCCTCTCCTTTGTTACGACGGACCTTTTAAAAGCCGCACACCGCCACCTTCGAAGAATACCCCCTGAAGAAGGGGCCGAATTGGTTCCGAAACGTCGGGCTAGTAAATTTTCTTATTTAGTTGGAGTCAATCTCTAAGTCTTAATTCAAGCCGGTTAGTCTTTTATTGTGAAAAATATGGCCACAATTTCTGAAAGAAAAACGTACAGTTAATCACATAGACAGCCTAATGGCGCTCATAGCATGACAAATACACTGCAGCATTTGGCACAACGATGAACTCTTGAGACAGCCTTTTGACTTGTTCTCTCATTGGGTTTGTTGACTTCTATTGTAACACGCGGAGAAGTCAGTATAGGTCAATATAAGTAATTAAGTATTACTCCCATTAAAAAGTTCTCGCATTACACATTGTCCGTTTCCGAGCCTTATCGTATTTTAATAACAAAAAATAAGGATGGCAACATATCACCAGCACGTTTCTCCATATACCATATCATTGAAGGGGGAATTGATGTACCAGTTTATGCTTTTTTATAACCACTGCATGCTCCTGTGTGACATTATGCTGTATTTTCAGTTATTGCGTATACAACGTACCCTTCTAAATCTATCTTAGCGTCCGTAGTCCACCCGCCGGGGTGGCTCAGTCAGATAAGGCGTTGCGCTGCTGAGCACGAGGTCGCGGGATCGAATCCCGGCCCCCGCGGCCGCATTTCGATGCAGGCGAAATGCAAAAACGCCCGTGTGCTTGCGTAGTAGTGCACGTTAAAAAACCCCAGGTGGTCAAAATTAATCCAGAGCTCTCCACTACGGCGTGCCTCATAATAGGAACAGGTTTTGGCACGTAAAACCCGAGAAAGAAGAAGCGTCCGTAGTCATACTAATAAAACAATAAACAAAACTCTCGTAGTCCTCAGCCACGCGCTGTATAGAATGTTCCGTAAAACGCCGTCCAAGGATGTTTTCATTGCTGATATCCTCAATCAAGGATTTCATTCACCACTAAGTGTTCCTGTTGTACGTCGTGAACAGCCCCAGCCTGAACCTTAGTTACTGATCAACGCCCCTTGTATTGTCCTCGGCGCACTGGCGCCAAGACACCGTGACACTGCCAAGCCGGCACTAGCACTAGCTTTGCCTACCACGCACCGTTTACATTCCAACAAAGAGGCACTCCTGACCTGGTTGCTTGTCACCTGGTTTCAATTGCGCACTTACCAGCCTAAATGACGCAAAGCCTGGATACGTGTAGTTGGCAGGAAACAGTGCAGGCATTTCTCACGTTGCACTGTTCTTTTATAGTAGTTTTAACATCGATAAAAGAGCAGTTTATTCGCAACATCTTTGTGTTCCAAGTAAATTGTGTCCCTTTCCCTCCGCATCTGTGACGACTCGGATGTTTGGGCACCGACCGCGACCGCGAAGATTTATCTTTGGGGTATATTTTATTTTCTTGCTCTCCCCAGCTATGGCTGCGCCTGGCACCCGAGTTTGTGTGCCCTGCATTGACGGCCTGGTGCTTACACTCTCAGCGACGTGTATAGACTCGCCGTTGGTTCCGGTCTTACACGTGCATTAACCACCGGCGATGGTTCTCGATCGTCACGTCAAGCCGTGCAAAATGTAGTTTGGACTAGTTGCTAAGATATTAGGATCGGGGCAACGGCGCAAGAAGAGCAACAACAACAACAAAAAAAAATAGGAAAGGAAGAAGAAAGACACGTAGGGATATTGCACGTCTCCCATTTTCTGTGATTTTTTTGCTGCTTCTCCAATCTGCATACATTACCTTTGTTTGCGTAGTGTATTTGCAGTGCTATTTGCACTCGTTTTTTGTTTACACTCCTGATGCAACGAACATTACCTGCCTAATGCAAGCGGCGATCTTTCTGAAGATAATATGCACAAAAATGCGTTTTGCAGTGTGTTGAAACTGCTGTGCAACATCACTGGCAGCGTCGTGTGTACAGTTCACGCTTTTGGCCTGTCTGCGCCAATGCTTCCGGTTGTGGCGCTGTTCGCCAGGGCGATGCCGGCTGCTTAGAACGGCCGCCGAGTGTCTATAGCTGGTTATGCTCAACAAAAAAACTCGCAGGTTCGCCTGAAAGGCGAAGCACCAATTGCGATAGCAAATTAGTACAGATCTATACGGAATAAGGATGGTAGTTTTATCAGCCGCATAAACTTGGACACATTCACTTACTAACTGAATTAACAAGCATGGTCTCAGCGCGCACAAGCAAACATGAATACAACACACTCAACGACCACAGACAACCACTGTCAAAACGCTGGGGTAAGGAAGCGCGCCTGCAGCAGCAAGCGAAGGTTCGTGCGGTCTCAGATTCAACGGAATGTGAGTGGCGAAAGCACCGCGCATACAGAGGTAAGAGCCGTGTGGAGATCGCTTTCAAGATACGGAGCACGCCACAGCCCTCAGCTGCGCAATGTAGAAGTGCGCAATTGCTGGCTGAGTAGAAGGCGCACCCCGTCCTACCGCGCTGCCTTCCCGCTATCCCCCTTTCGCGTGGAATATGATATTGAGTCGCCAGTACCCCTAGCGCCCGGTCGCAAGATATGCGTTTCGTGCCGCAGATAAACTTCACCTCCCCTCCCTGCCTCCCATCCCCACACGGCCTTTCACACGACGGAAGACGTCGTGCTTGTTTTCCGCCGTGCGTTCACTTTCCATGAAAGCGTGCCTCCATCGAATGCTTTCACTCGCACATACAACATACAGCGCTTGGCGACAATTTTATCGCCCTTCGAATTTATATGAAACCTGACGACGACGGCAGAAATCCGCTTGGAGTGTCTACATAATTGCCATCACAGTAAAAAGAAAGCCTTGATGTGATTGACTGCAGCCTTATGGATCTGCTCCTCGAGCTTACTCAAACGCAGCATCGAGAGCAAGGGCGCGCATAGTATACGTGCTTGACACCTGCGTCGAACCAATACAGAACATGACTTGGTTGTGTTTTTGGCGCTTAGCAGCTCTCTATTGCCGACCACTACACTTTAAGATATGGCAAAAACTACATAGGCATCAAACTACGAATTGTACAAACGGATGAGCTCGATATGGCCCAATAACGCGTCTGTTATTCCTTTTCTGGTGGCATTTTCACAGGTGTAAATCACTCCAGTGTTGCTTAGAGATAGCCGGATGCCTTGATTATACGTCGTTCTTCCAGAAGCCCATTGCCCGAGCACTTGTGATTTCTTCAGTATAGTCAAGCAATGCAGCTCTCACCCAATGAACTTGTAAGGGATCATAAAATATTCCAAAATTATTGTATCATAATTTGAATGGAAACAATAACGTTGGCTGCTGACAAAAGATTGATTTTAACATGACCACTATAATTCTATACCTAAAGGCTTCTAAGAGCTTCATACAACAAATATTTCGCGTTACAGATGGTCCTTTTCCCTAGCTCTTCGGTATTTTACTTACGCAAAAGAAGGGAGCAATATATTACCAACATGATTCTCCATAAACCAGGTAAAACTTTTAGAGTGAATTGATGTACTTGTTTTACAGTTATTTTGTCACCAGTGCACGTTCCTGTGGGCGTATACGTTGTATTTTCTGTTATTAATGTGAAAGCATTGTGTGCCCCATTAAGGCCGACCCACACAGAGCGAGCTTTCCTGACGAACTTTCGGTGGCGGGCCTTCGTCGTCCTGCACACATATGCAACGAAAAACAGGCAGCCACCGCCAGGCCGGTGCTACCATGGCTTCAGTGTTGCTAGAAGCGCCCTTTTAACGCAAGAGCGTTAAGGGCCCTGTGTCGCAGAAAATTCGGCGTCGGTGTGGGTGTTGGCGTAAGCGCAGGCGTCCGTGGCGGAGAAAATCATCCCGAACCCCCCCGACCACGCTGGCCCTCCACATGGCGCAGAGGCATTAGTAAACTAATTTGATTTCTCAAAGTAAAATACCTCAGAAAAATTGTAAAGTACGACTTAACCAAAACCTACAGGCATGACAGCGTCGTATTGCAATTCGAATATACGAGAAAACATAATGCTGTTACGCGGAAAATCGCAAGCCCCCTTTTCCAGCTTTTGTACCACTCGTACAGCTACGCGCCGCGGTTATATATCCTTGCAAAAACGCAATCCAGATGGCGCTTGCCTCCTCAGCAGCCGCATGGTGAGGCGCAGTCGGGCGATGTTGGAGAAAAAGTGAGCTGCAGTTGCCGGGAATGGTGGCAAGCATTCAGGGATCTTTGAATGCATCGCGTTACTCTCTTAAAGGCGAAGCTTAAGCGTTCACGAAAATTTAGAGCGAAGCTTTCTATGGTTTTCTATGTCTCACTGAACCGTCCGTGAGTGCCGAAAACGCACTGCAGGAAAGCCAACTTTCACAATGGAACTATCTGGGTATTCACAGTAGAACAACGGCGCCCGACATACGTACCGTAGAACACTACAGTTTACATTCGTAGTTGTACCAATAAGAACAATGGGAACTGCAACGCCACGCTACCCGGACGAACTGTACATTTCTCCATTGCTTTACGGGCGTCACGCAATATATTCCTGGCCGTCACCATGGGTAGGCCACGGGTACAGCTCACGGCTAAAGAGGCTGCCGTACGCGAACGTAAGCGCGAGCGCGATCGTGCCCCTAAGGCCGATGCCGTGTGTCGGCCTTCGGGCATTGGGTTCGTCGCGTGGTTGTTGGCTTTGGACTTTAACTTTGATTCAGCTTGCATGGGAGAAAGCTTCGCGTTCAACCATCTTTTTTAAAGGGGCTTTCTTTTTTTTATACGAGAAAATCGAAAACAAAAACAGTTTTTTTTATCGGCAAGGCATTTATTATTCAGTGGCGATATAGGTATACTTATTATTTAGTTTTCATGTTAATTTTACAATCGTAACTTTTTTCATCAGAACCTAAACTGCAGACGGCGGAGAGATCGCTCGAGTTGCTCAAACTGTGCAGTGGTAATCGCGATCGGGTGTAGCGGCGGCGAGGTACCGTGCGACCCAGCGAGAACTTCGCGTTTAGAAACTTCCAATGCCTAAAATATAGTATGCCGCACCCGGACCTTACCGGGGAACAGTTTCGTGACTGGTGCTGACTACAAAGAAACACGTACACAAATCTACACCGACACCACACAATCTATACCGACACCACAAATCTATACCGGCACAACACAATATGCTGACATCTGCCCATGGTGTGGAGAGTGGCCCACTCTTGACCACATAAAGTGGCTCGAGTGCAGTTCGTGGCAGTTCCCCCAAATTGAGTCAAATACGCAGAAACACGCAGTGGGAGACCTAGCTTGCTAGCACGCAAAGGGAGAGCCAACTGGCCCTCCTCCACCAAGCCCGTTGAGCCACTAAGGCCTGTGGAGCACTGGAATGAGGGCCCCACCCACTTGCCTTTCAATCCCCTTCACTGAATAAACGTTTGCTACTACTACTACTACTACTACTACTACTACTACTACTACTACTACTACTACTACTACTACTACTACCAGTCCGCATCAGTCTGGTGCCCTACGCTGCCACTTTTGCAAGTGTCCTTGTAGTCTGCACGTGAACAATTCCATAATAGGGGCCACGGCACTGCGCACGAAATGCCACGCCACTCACCGTTGATGCTGTTTCAAGTGCTGCTGCGGACTGGATTCTGCTATCAGCTGCAAGTGTTTCCGACATGCCTGCCTGTCCCGCAAGCTGGCGCAGCTGACTCGTTCCGGGTCGACTGAGACCGTTTTTTTTTACCATTTGTGCTTACCACTGCCGAATTTGGAGACGTCCGAATTTCCGACCTGGCAACGCGCAACAATACCAGCTGACCAGGATGCCTACATAAAACGCGCGGATTCCACCACCCTCTTGGGCCACGGCACTTCGCACGAAATGCCACGCCACTCACCGTTGATGCTGTTTCAGGTTGGCTATTACAAATATTCCTGTTGCCGAGATGACGCTTACCGAGACGACGCGCAGCGGTTGTGTACCTTTGGCGTATTTTATTTTTAGGTGGGGATATTGAATCAAACCCCGGTCCTATGACCAAGGCTCAGGAGGAGAAACTATAACTTGTATACGATGCTATTCAAAGGCTCGAGGCGAACCACACGAGCATGCTAGAAAGTGGTAATAGGATCCTCACAATTCATATAAGCTTGCAAAATAACTACAGTCTGTGGCAAATCGTGTAGAGGGGCTTGAGCTCAAGAGCCAGACAAATGCAGGCTTTATAAACGTGTGGAAGAACTGGAACTTAATAACCAATCAACGCGTACACCGGAGGCCTCCACAAGTCGTTCTCACGATGAATCAAACATTATAAAAAATTTATGATCTGGAAAACCGTTCCCGCAGGACCAACGTCCTCTTTTTTTGGCATTCCTGACTCTGATAAGGCCGAAACTTGGGAGGTCTCAGAGCGTCTTGTTAGCGAGTTTTGTTCTAACAAACGTGGGCTTACTGTGCCCGGGCCCACCGCATAAGCCGTTTTTCTGAAAACAAAAACCAGCCTATTATTGCCAAGCGTTTCAACGAAAAAGAAGTTGAATCTGTGATGAGCAAGGGCTTTAAGATAAAAAATACGGACTTTAGTATTTCACGTGATTATTCACATTGTTCGCGAGAAACGACGCCAACTGCTCAAGTGTGCCAAATAAAAAAAAATGAAGGCGACAAAGAACGTATAGTTTTTGATAAACTGTTTATCAATAGTGTGCCTTACTTTGGGGCCAATGCGGCCAGTTGCGCAGTACGGGTGACGCATTCCTTCCAGTCCTCCGAAATTAGCTGCCAAATCACCCTCGCGGTCACGCACTCAGCGCTGCGATGATTTGGTTACTTGTTTTCTATACACTAACATAAGAAGTGTTCTTCCCAAAAATGTGGCTCTTCACTAATCGATTCATGCGGTTCGTCTATCATCGCACTTACAGAGACTTGGTTAAATAACACGATCCCAGACAATGTCGAAAAAGTTCAGTGGAGGCCAACTGGAACCTGTTCAGTAAAAAACCTGCTGCTCTTGTCGACAAGTACATACCATAACAGCATAACATGCATGACATGCACCAATACTGCGCCTTCGTTTAATAGCCATCTACATCGCCTTAACAATAAGAAGAAACGCCTCTACAGACAGGCTGTCCTAAACAAGCAATCCAATTCCTGGCAAAGCTACATAGCCTGCGATAAGGAATATCAGTCCGGCGCTGCTATCTACTCGTCGCCATTTCTTCTCACACGATCTACCATCAATGTTAACAAACAACCCGCAAAATTTCTGGTAGACAACCAGTCCTGCTAATAAACCCGATATAACCCTCATCGATGCTGTAGGAGGCAGTATTCCTGCGGCTGAATGCGCTGAAATATTCAACAAAGCATTCACATCAGTTTTTACCAGAGAAGAGGCCTTTTTAGCCCCTATCACAATGAATATTTCCAGCAGCTCAATGTCCGAAATAATTATTAGTGAGACCGGTATCTCATCTTTACTAACAAAACTTAAAACTTCATCAGCCTCTGATCACCTAGGTTTCAACAACAAAATACTCATGAATTCACCAGAACGTATTCATCGCATCTTGTTCGCTATTTTTTCACAGTCTCTTTCATCTGGTTTCGTTCCAAGCGTCTGGCGGTTAGCGAAGGTCATGCCGATTTTCAAGTCTGGGGATCGTTCATTGCCTCTCAATTATCGTCCCATTTCATTAACTAGCACAGTTTGCAAACTCCTTGAACATGTGATTCACTCCCAGGTTATTAACTATTTAGAAGAACATATCATCTTTAAGTACCAGCATGGTTTCTGTAAAGGCTACTCGTGGGAAACGCAACTTGCTGGATTCATCCAAGACCTACATTCATCTGTCGATGCTGGTATTCAAGTCGACTCGATATTTCTCGATTTTTCAAAAGCTTTTGATAGGGTACCTCACAATCGGTTATTAACTAAATTAGCACTGCTTAATATTCACCTTCTTGTTTTAGCAGGCGTAAAAGATTTTCTTTCTTCCAGGTTTCAGATTACCACTGTCAATAACCATAATTCTTCGTTCAGGCCAAGTACATTCTGGCGCCCCACAAGGAAGTGTACTTGTCCCTTACTCTTCCTGATATTTATTAACGATTTACCTCTCTGTTTCGTCCCAAACATACTTTTAGCTGACGATTGTGTTATTTACCGTAACATTATTCTAATGATGATCGCCTTGCCCTACAATATGCCAATGACTCAGTAACAGCATGGTGCTCTACCTGGCTCATGCAACTTAACCCTTCTACTACAAAATCAATGTCTTTCACTAACCGTAAGTCTTGAATTCCAACCGCATATACCTTAAATAATAATCCACTTGAGTTGGTAACCACTGATAAGTACCTCGGTGTTCAATTTATCCGACTTAACGTGGAACCATCATATTAACCTTACTGTTGCATCCGTTAATCGGTCATTAGGTCTTTTAAAACATAAACTAAAGCATGCTCCTTCCCACCTCTGATCACGTACTCTACCCACTCGAATATC
>NC_051161.1:133380876-133414172 GCF_013339745.2 Dermacentor silvarum | reverse complement strand
AATTCGACATCACCGTCGTTTACAAGTCCGGCCGAAAGCACTCTGACGCCGACTACTTGTCTCGCGCCCCCGTCGAACCGCCGCCACAGGACGACCAGGATGATGACACTTTCTTGGGACTCATCAGTGCCGACGAATTCGCCGAACAACAGCGAGCCGACCCGGAACTAAGGAGCCTTGTAGACTACCTGGAAGGTAAGACCGTCATTGCGCCCAAGGTGTTCAGGCGAGGATTGGCGTCGTTTTTCTTGCAAAACGACATTCTCCTAAAGAACTTCTCGCCTCTCCGAGCCAACTACCTCCTCGTGGTACCCTCAGCATTGCGTCCAGAGGTTCTGCAAGCTCTCCATGACGACCCAACGGCTGGACACCTCGGTTTTTCCCGCGCGCTCGCGAGGATACAAGAAAAATACTACTGGCCTCGCCTCTCTGCCGACGTCGCCCATTACGTAAGGACATGCCGAGACTGTCAGCGACGCAAAACACCACCGACAAGGCCAGCCGGACATCTACAGCCGATCGAGCCACCTCGCCGACCGTTCCAGCAGATCGGGATGGACTTACTGGGGCCTTTTCCGACGTCGACGTCCGGGAATAAATGGATCGTCGTAGCTACGGACTACCTCAACCGCTACGCCGAAACAAAAACCTTGCCCAAGAGCAGTGCTGCCGAGGTAGCCCGATTCTTCGTTGATAACATCCTCCTGCGTCACGGTGCCCCAGAAGTCCTCATCACCGACAGAGGTACGGCCTTCACGGCTGAACTAACTCAAGCCATCCTGCGCTACAGCCAGACAAGTCATCGCCGGACCACCGCCTACCACCCGCAGACGTATGGCCTCACCGAACGCCTAAATAAGACCATCGCCGACATGCTGGCAATGTACGTAGATGTCGAACACAAGACGTGGGATGCCATCCTTCCGTACGTGACCTTCGCATACAACACGGCCATGCAAGAAACGACGCACATGGCGCCATTCAACCTGGTCTACGGAAGGAAACCGGCAACTACGCTTGACGCCATGCTACCGGATGTCTCCGGCGAAGAAAATCTCGACGTTGCCACCTATTTGAGCGTGCCGAAGAAAGTCGACAGCTCGCCCGCCTGCGCATCAAGAACCAGCAGAGAACCGACAGCCTACACTACAATCTTCGACAACGCTACGTAGAGTACCAGCCCGGAGACCGTGTTTGGGTCTGGACTCCGATACACCGACGAGTACTTAGCGAGAAACTCTTACGTCGCTATTTCGTACCGTATAAGGTCATCCGACGTATTGGCGCACTGGACTATGAGGTCGTGCCAGACGGTATTTCGCAATCACAACGGCGCCGCGCACGACCTGAAGTCATCCACGTGGTGCGTCTTAAGCCTTTCTACGCCCGCTGACGAACTTAGATCCTTTGTTGCTTTGTTATTTTTGTCCCTTTCTGTACGCGTGGTTTTGTTTTCGCTTTCGTGTTTGTAGCATCGGGACGATGCTTTTTAAGGGGAGGGTATTGACACGTATACATGTTCAAATTTATGTATCTTTCACCGGTGGCCGCTTTCCACCGGCTAACAAATGTTATCGTTATCGCTCGGCGCCGGACGCGCCTGTATCGGAAGTTTCTAGAACGGTATCGATGCTTCTTTCCGTTTCCTGTTTTCACCGACGCTTATGTTATCTAATTGTATAACCGACGCGAATTGTCTAGAACTTTCTGGAAGACCCGCGGGCATCAGGGATTAATCTGGAACCTTCGATGACTCAGGTAGAAAAGCCGACGCGTTTCGCCGCTGATCAGATTTCGCCGATCGCCGACTGTGTTCGCCGCTTTCGTTGTGCTTCGAGCGTAGCTTGCTTTTGTGGGCCCAGGTTCGCCCAATAAAGCATGTTTCGTCATACACAGTTTTACGACTGTTTACTTCAGCTTCACTAATACGTGACAATATATATATATATATATATATATATATATATGTGTGTGTGTGTGTGTGTGTTGTATGCCTGGTTTCAAGGAAATATATGCCGTTTGCCTTCAATTGTTCACCTGGCGTTTTGTGTTTACGCCACGAACTGTTTCGACCAAGGAGAGGTATACAGCGTCGCTGATAAAACTATGCGTGGCTCTGCTACCGCAAGCACCAGAGCCTAGTAAAGTAGCGGCAAACCACACACATAGTTTCCTGGCACTGAGTATTTCTTAGCGATTTTCTGCGTAGTATTGCGATTAATTAAACCGGCCACGTTCACAAGCCTCCGCATCTTCCTTTCTTCGCCTACCCGAACTCTCGGCTTCCCTCAATCTGAACTCGGGATGTTCTCTTCTGCGACGCTTGGTTTAAGCTTCCCTAGATCTCGCTTCAGTCTTTCGGAAGCAGCTAGTGACCAGTTCGCTAGTCGAAACCCGCCGAGCCGCCGCCAGAGGTATCGGCTGCAGTCACAGACACCAGGCGGGTTCGGCGCGAACGCGGGGAAACACGATCGGCGTCGGCAGAAGCTCTACGCATCCCACTAACACATATCTCACTCCCCCTCTCCACCTCGCATCCCCTATGCTGCGCGATGCTATTTTTATACTCTGCTTTAACTCTCTCTCTCAGCTCTCTCTCCCTCAGCACGGGGAAGCTATGGTACAGCTGGGGGGCTGGCTATTCTGTAAGAGTCAACCTAGTGGACTGACCACTTCGGCTGTCGCCGTTCTGGCTGGCACCTTCGCGCTTGTGAAGCGGCAGCCAATGGCGACAGCCGAAGTGGTCAGTCCATTAGGTGGACTCTCACAGAATAGCCCCCTAGTATAGACACCACCTAGTCTAGGTGGTGTTGTTGTTTTGGGGTATGGCGTTTTGTGTTTACGGCACGAAATTTTACGACCAACGAGAGCTATACAGCTTTGCTGTAAAATGGGTTTGTGTGTAAGTTTCCGCGTAACGGAATTATGTTTTCTCGTATATTTCAATTACAATCCGACGCTATCATGGCTGTAGGTTGCCTGTAAGTGGTACTTTACTTATTTTCTGACGCATTTTACTTGGACATATTTAGTTAGTTCAGCAACGCCGGTGCGACACGCGGAGGGCCTGCGTGGTTGTGGTTGAGGATGATTCTTTTTTTCTGACGGGCAACGCCGTCCACACCGACATGGTATGTCCTGCGACAAGGGGACCTTAACGCATTCGCGTTAAAAGGTTTGCCTTCAGTATGTAATGGCACGTATTGGCAACTTCGGAAGAAAAACCTGCTTTCAGAGCTCTTATTATTACACAAAATTAGGCAAATATACCAATTTTTACTGGCAACATTACTCAACCTATCTACATTTCTGTACAATGTGCCTGCAAAGTTTAATGACATTATGCAAGCAATATACACATGTTTTCCTCGAGTCATGAGACAACGAAATGTGATAAAGGTTTCAAATTTCCGTGAAAAAGAGACAATGTCTTAAGTACGGGCCTTTATTTTTTCGTGCTGGACGTACTCAAGAGAAACAGCATAGGAGGAAATTGATCTATAATTTTACAAAATTGACCAAGTCAGCTGTTCCATTTTTTTGTTTTATTTGTACAGCGAAGGCTAGATGAATTGCCTAAATTTTGTAAGACAAGGACACTTCGTTTCGGTGGTGTCATCCGATGAGCCCTATATTGCAGGTAACGTGTTCTGCTGTGTTTTGGTGGTGCGTCAAAGTTTAAATGATAGAGGGGAGAAGTAGCGTTCCAATTCACACAAGCACGCGCGCTCAATACCAATTTGCGGAACTCATCATCATGCTAGCATTGTAGGGGCGAGTAACTGCGGTCTTCGAGCAGTGTACGTTGATGCGTGTATTTCGGCGCCTTAAACAATGCGTCTTTATTTAGTATGAAGATGTTTATTGGTATTTACACTGCCCGTAAATTTAACAGCTTACTTCGTATACTATTCTAATACTTTGATATCGCTCTTAATGCTTCTTTTCTTCTTTCTCATTTATATGCAGACGTGACAATCCAATGCACCGAGGAGTGGCATCTGTAAGCACCTTCATCTCCTTGCAGTCGTGGAACGCCATAGCACGCTCCATCACTTCAGATTGGAAAGACATCTACGACGACCGCAATAGCCAGTAGAACAGCTGAGAAGAACACAATGAAAGCCTTCGAAGTATTGTCCTTTATGACAGTATGCATCCCAATAACTTACACTAGAGAATTCCCAGAACAAGTCAGTCTGTTGGCTTTAGGCACAGTAAACCATCTCGCAGCAGCAGGATCGCTTGTAGCAGTACTCTATCTCCAAAAAGATGATTTGTTGCAGGGAAACGGTTCAAAAACTTCACTATACCGTTAACTGCCTGGAATCTTGCGGTAAAACGCAGCTATTTTAAGGTATTTGTAGGCTACATTACACAAGGCATCGATTTTCACAAACCAGGATTGGTGTTTGCTTCAGAGCAGAGCCGGCAATCCTTTCGTATACTAGGCTCAGTACCGTGGTTTCAAAAATATTACTCGAACATTCAGTGGGTTTTTTCTACTAGAAATCATGCCGAAATTCTCCAACCGCTCCAAGACCATTTGTGCCAGGTAATTACTGTCACTGGAACGGAAATCAGCGTCGCTTTAGACGGTTACAGAAGCTGCGAAAAACGACTGATAATCACAACAGCTGACTCCTTAACGCGAAAGCGCCAACAGCGCGCTGGAACATACCCTAGAAATCAACACTATTTATATGCACTTCAAGATTACGGTTCCAAGATTTGCTTCCAAAAACCAGGTGCGTTTGGAAAGCTGATCGATATAGCTCACAGGACTCTTAACAACACAAGGGTTCAACTGTGTAATCTGGGTGTCACGGATTCACTCCTTTTCGATCGCCGCGTTGACATGGTAATTACCCAGCTTAAGTCCTCACGAGCGCTCTTTTACTATCGATATGGCCTCCTGTCGCCACTTTCTGTCACTTTCTTTTCGCGTCAGGGCAGTCCCGTTCAGCCATCGTTTGTTTCGACATGGCTCTCTTTCTTCGCACTCTCGGTGGTAATGGTTCCATTGGCAGCGCTTTTCGTTTCGGCATTCAGCGCCTCCGGCGGCCGAGATTGCAGACAGGAGCGCAGATTCTCAGCGTGGACCCTTTTCTTCGTGGGCATGTACCTCGGCCGAAGCCCAACACCCTTAAACATGCCAGTCGCAATATCTGGAATAGTTGTACTTGCAGCTTGGGTATCTGGCATTTTCATTCTGCTTCAGTTCATTCAAACTGAGATCACCGCCTCCCAGAGCGTTCCTGAGTACTCTTCTACGCTGAGGCGCATAGAGGATCTCACTGCGCGACTCGACGCTGGTGATATTCTACCGTGCATGCACTTTGCGGCTGTTCCATTTCTCGACAATGATGGCAACGTGCCACACCTCAAATCACTGAGTATGGCGCTTAAGAAATGTGGCGATGAATGCCTCGGTCACAGCACAATGCGTGACTGCGCTCACAAAGCTCGTAAAGGAACACATGTCCTCGTCCACTGGGCGTTGCCGTTGGTCAATGACGGTGGTACATCAACGGGACTTGTGAGTGGCGAAGACTACCTGTTTACGTATCTGCAGTGGTACCCGATGCATGGACGATGGCCGGCAAGGTAAGCCCAATAAAACATTTTATTATAGCCTTAGTATTCCAGCGTACTTCACTCAGTTTCCCGGGACTATGCATCTATCTATGTGTCTTTGTACTGTCTACGTATGTTTGTATCTAACCGTTTTCCCATACACCTGGGTCACTTGGTATTCGGAGTCCATTGGGGAGCGCATCGTGCTCCTGTACCGAGTTGACTTGGTAGGTAGCGAGTGCTAAGGAAAAAAAAAAGAACGTGGCATTCGCCACCGGTGGCCTAGAGGCCCAGGTTTATGCCAATCGTTGTTAAGCTCTTAACAGGGTTCAAAACTATCCTGGGTCACTAAGTATATGCCATTGTGTACAGATTTGTCGCTCTTCAAGGAACCACTTTCACGCCCACATTAGTCAATGTAGATGCAGGACTGTGTAGGCACCGCTGTTCGAAGAAGCTCGCTGACACCGACTTGGAGCAGTGGGATTGCTGCATGCGGTCTGTGCTGCACTCCAACGATCCTGTTTGATGTCAGCTTGATGTCAGCTTGGGTCACTGGATGTGTGCCAGTATGTGTGTGCAACTCTTCAATGACGCCACGTTTTTTGTCACCGAGGCCGAGCGCGTACTTCTAGGCAGCCGCACCAGACGGCGCAGCGGTTCACACACACGCGAGAAAGGAGCTCGGCTGCCGCATGAGGCGTTTGTCAGCGTTTGCACGCACTGGCGCGCCATGCTTTTCGGATGGTACGTGCAGGCTTCGCGGCGGCGACGCTTGATCACCGCGAGTGTTCTTAGGGAAGCGCCAACAACGCGTCGCACTGCAGTACACGCCTCATACGTAACTCGTGATGACGGTGGCAATACCATGTGTCGCATATCGATTCAATGCTAACGCGTAACCGTCCACAGTCATCGTGAGAGGGCTACTGCCGCAACTTTCTTGCACTGTCAGAGCACTGATTGCGCATAGAGGAGTTCCACAGAGCAGAATTATTCAAGTCATCGCTAGAACTTTGTGCATCTTTTATTACAATTTGTGACGGCCTTCACAACACCTGCTAAGAAATGAGGAAGCGCACAGGGCAAGCCGAGCTGGAATGTCTTAGGCTGACTCAAACAGACAGAGCAGTATATTTGCAAACGCGCATAAAGCGAAAACCGCCTGTAGAAACCTATAAGACTATCTCCGCCACAGCAGTGAAGATTCTAGAAAAAAATCACAGCATATCCACGGGGTGAATGATGATGAGTGGGGCGAAGCTCCGGGGGATCATTCGGGTAAACCACAGCTACGGACGCGAGATAAAGATTGCGCGCGACGGGAACGAGAGAGAAAGAGAGCGCGCGTCGGGAATGAACGCCCTTGCGCACCGCAGCGCCCCTAGCTACGGACGAGAGAGAAAAACGCCGGAAGCGTTCTCCGGAAGCCGGAAGCTGGCTTCCGGAACCGGAACTGGAAGTGAAACCGAAAGTGGAACCGGAAGCGGAAGTCGGCTTCCGGTTATACTATACATATACATATATATGTATATATGCGTATACATATACGGACACACAACGCCATCTATTGAGCAATTCATAAACTAGAGGTGGCTACATACTACTACTACTACTACTACTACTACTACTACTACTACTACTACAGAGGAGGGAACGACCCACACCCTAAGGAGCTTCGCCCCTAAAATAACAAGACGACAGTTACTCCTCGAGACCTTCTAATCAAGATCCTTAGGCCGCGAACACCCGGTAGGAAACGAAGCAGTGCATGCTGTCGCCCGAGAACATACCAGCCGGTATATCCTACCGCACGGGCTCCGGAATGCGACGAGGGTGCAGGACACTGCCATGAACTACGCTGCAATACTATAAAAATTAGCACTAGAAACCGGAAAGAAGAGAATATTAACTACTACATTAAAAAGTCGCAGTTTCGCCTGCAAGGCGAAGCATTGTTTGTAATAGCAAATTACAGGACCGCTATACAAAGCAAGAACAGTAGTTTATTGGACTTATAAACTTGTAAACATAGGCATACTAACTAAATTAACAGGCATGGTGTCACGCGCGCACAAGCAAACACGATCGCCTCTCACTTGATGGCCTGGGAAACTCGCTGTCAAAACGCTGCAGTGGGTATGCACGGCAGCAGCAGCGAGTGTATTGACCTTCATCCTACCGCTCGCATCATCTGCGCCCCGAAAACATAGCGCAGATGGGACTGTGCGCAGAATAAACATTTGTTCATCTATCTCGCTGTTAAACTATCCTGTAGTCGCTGTGGTTGGCAACCGATTTAGTATATAAAGGACGCGAAATTTAACTAAGGACAGTAATACATGCAGAGATGCTTAATTACTGGATAAGTCAATCTGTGCGCATTTTACATGCGAAAAGCAACCAAACCAGATGGCATCGTGGCAAATACACGTTCCTAATAGGGCTCTTTGCTTAGTTATTTATTTATTCATTTCTATACTTATCTTTTATGCCCTCTTCACCCTACATTAAATACATTAAAGAGGGGGGTGATTACAAAAGAATATCATTAAAAATTAGGGGAAGCTTCACACTAGTAGTCCGAAGACTGGGGAAGCAGCGAACCTGGCGACGCCACTTAGATTTATCTCGGTTCGGCCGAGTTTCTGCGAGGTTATGCTTCGAGACTCCGCCACGTTTTGCGCAAGATCACCGCGAAATCATCGTCAGCCCGAGGAGCAACGAACACTTGGTCATTAAAGTAGCTGGGCACATATGGACTCTCAAACGGTTTTGCATCGCGGGCTCGTAACTCCGGATATTCTGCGAATCGCCGACGTTTCGCCGCTGCTTCGGCAGCGCGATACTGGGGATCGCAATGAAGTCGTCTCACTCGCTCTCGAGTAGTGGCGCTCTGGCTTTCGCTCCGCGCTTCCTCTTCTTCGGGATTTACGCTCTTCTTCGGCCGCCCCATCTTCGCGGCGATGTGCTCGGCGCGGAGACAGCACGGTTTTTGTGTTGCCGCGGCGACGACGCGGAGCTATATATCCCGTAGGGTCGGCGCAGTGTCGTCACTGCTTATCTTTGTGTCTGCGCAGCCGCAGCAACTACTCCGCACGGCGCGGTGACGTCATGGCTCGGCGAAGCTAAGGCGAAGTGGTGCGGCGCGCGTGATGACGTCACGGTTCACGCAGCTGTGTCGATGCTCGGCGCAGTCGGCGCAGCTGGGACGAAGCGTTGCTAGGCGACGCATGGTGACGGCATCGCCAGGCGGCGGTTTTGCAGCGTACACTCGACGAACCATCCTCGAGCTTAAACAGCTTCGCTAGTTCACAGGGGTATGTGCCATTGCCCTTGGACCCTTTCTGCGTGACCTCGAGGATCAGCCCACATTTCGTGCATACACCAGCGGACTTCCTGCAGTTTAACAGCTTCGTTGTTAAAGTACGCTGAACTCCTCTCACATTGACAGCTGATGGTAATGCGTTTAGCATTGAATCAACATAGCAACGCAACTTACTGCCGTCGTCGAAACAAATGATGTATGAGGGGTGTACTACAGCGAGGCTCCTATTTGCTGCTTGCCTTAGAAAACTCATCTCCATCTAGTGGAGGTGCCACGAAGCCAGCGCGTGGCCTCCTAAATACATGACGCACCGGTGCTTGCTAACGCTGAGAAACGCGTAAAACGGCAACCGGGCTCTTCTAATGCCATTGCTGCTCGACACGCTGCGCTATCTGGTGGCGCTACCGGGAAATACACACGTGGCCTCCCAGAGAAGCAGGGTCGAGCGCCGGTTCTCTCGATTACCGCACACCAAGTGACATATCAGAGCCCCAAGTGGGCGAGATGCTCACTGAGGAGCGGCACATTAACGGTGCATTCATGGCGCAGCTCGCTAAAGCGTTGGCGTGAAAAACGTTCACTGAAAAGTAGCATGTACCCAGTGCATTTGTGGCCCAGCCTGCTTAAACGTCGGGTGGCTGTCCTTGAGGAACACTTGTTACGTGGGCTTGATTCGACCAGACAATGAAAAAATTTAAGGGATCTTGCATAATGCGTTAGCATTCCTAGGTTAGATCACGTATTTTTCATGACTTAAGATGGAATCTATGTGTTTCATTCTAGCCGTCCTCCCGTCTACCTGGGTCACGGGGTAGTCCGAGGTCGGATGGGTAGTGCATTGCGGGGGTGTTCTGTGTTAGCAGGCTTGGAAACCACCTCTCGGACCAACTTGGGTCACTGAATCTGTGGCATTGTGTCCGTGCCTGTCCCCCTTTAACGAACCCCTTTCACGCCGACATGGGTGTAGATGCGGGATCTGGTAGGTACCGCTGTTCGAAAAAAAACTCTTTGGCGTCGACTTGGAGCACTGGACCACTCAGTCTGTGCTGGTCTTTAGTTTCCCTCTTTGACGCGAACACTTTGCCTGTGTCGACATGAGGTATGTCCTAGTAGGCGTGTCCCGCTCTTCAATGAACATTTTTGATGGGAACTTGGGTGACAAATATGTGGAACTGGGAACGTGCCAGCTGTACAATGGCACAAAACGTCCTTTAAATTTCTTCGATGCTGAGTGTAAAGGAACGCGCATCACAAGGGTTCCTCAAACACATCAAACGCACGCTTTTGCAGGCTGTGCCACAACTGCACTTGGTATGTGCCGCTTTCAATGAACGCCTTTGACGCCTTCACTTTAAAGAGCTTCGTCATGGATGCAAAAGCCATGTGCCTCTGTTCAATGAACGTTTAGAATAATTTGGTCAGTGAGTATGTGCCACTGCCTGCGCTGCAAGTGAGAGAACAATTACCAGCGGTCGCCCGTCTCGGAGGTGCCATGCGGAAAACAAAACAAAACAAAACAAAAAACACTACATAGGAGCCTGGCTGCCACGTCACGCGTTTTCCAGCGCTTATACGCACCGGCACGCCATGCATTTCGGAGGCCATGCACAGGCTTCGCGGAGGCGCCACTAGATGGCATCGAGTGTTTTAGGCAAAGCGCGAATAAGAAGTCGTGCTGCAGTGCACGCCTAATGCATAACTCGTTTCGACCCCGGCAATACGTTCGTTCTCTTGTGTATTTCAATGCTTAACGCATTACCATTGACAGCCATCACGAAATGGGTTCTGCTGATGTATCTTCTACTGTTGCTGAATCACATAATAAATTGGTCGTTATTGCACATGACTGTCTATACTATTTTACCTTAACTGACACGGCGGACCAGCTCAAAATTAACCGTTGCCTTGAATGTTTTTATAAATGCTTTGAGGCATGAAAATTATATTCTAAATCAACGTACATCCATACGACTCAAATCGCGAAAGTAATGTTTTTTGGGGGTATTCTATTGATGACAATTTACAGGTATATACCAGTCGATCTAGGGATTTACCGTAACGATAGCTCAATTTAGCGTATGATGCACAATTTGATAACGCGCACTGCAAGGTTAATCTGACGCTGTAATTTTAATGATGGAACTCGAGCAACCAATACGACATGTAAAGCTGACTGCCTTCAAGAGTTTCATTCTACCCATCCTAGAACATGCGTCGGCCACTTGAATCCCTCACCAGGAAAGCGCAAGAAATAATTTGAGTAGGCTTCATAAAATCTAGGAACCTATGGACAGACTCTGTCACACAAATGGTACAATCCTTGAAATTGTAGCTGTTGGAAAAACGAAGGCTAGCAAATCTAATAAAACTGTACTTTGTGCTGCTGCAGGGACCACTGAAGATCGATAAAGCTCTGTGTGTAAGGATACCAGGATAAGAATGAGCTTGGGGTATTCACAATTGCTTTCTACTTTGCTTTAATTGATGTGTTTCACACTTACGACAATAAAGTAAAGCAGAATATCGAAAAAAATCTATTCGAGTGTATCGTATGTCATCAGCGTTGTCCTTGGGCGTCACCTGTATTAAAACATACAAGCTAAAATAGTGTAAGCCAGTCGACAAGCGTCTATAAATTCACATTCCCGCCAATTTTGTTTTCTTGAATTCTAGGATTCTACGTAACAATAGTTCTACAATATTTAAGTAGATTAGTGCAAATGCCTATCGATGTGTACAAAAGTATAGCCACCTATGCATTAGCTATGTGCTACCGTACTATTGTTTAACAAGCATAGGATGGACATTCATGCTTATCACACAATAACGCACGAGCATACTGAACAGCTCCTAGGTGTATTTTATTCTTTCTATTTGGCTTGATGAATTTTCAGCGCTTAATTCAGTAAAAAGTATGACATCGTTAGCCTTGACACCATGCTTCTCTTCAAATAGGACACCATGTTGCCAGGCTTGTTGCGAAGCACTGAAACTAGAAAACCTATGTGATAAAAAAAATGTTCGAAATTTATAAATCAAAATACTGTCATACGAGTCAATATTCCGTCTCAAATATTCTTACTGTACAAAAACCACAAATGGTAACTTTTTTTTCTATTTCACAATTTATTAAGTCGTCTTTGGTGACCCCTACCATCTAGTGATTCTGGCGCAAGACTTGACAAGACTGTGCGAACCACCTATTCTGTCGTGCGGGATGGCGTTGCTCACTTGAAGGCGGCCCTTTCTAAAACCCCTTTGGAAGGGGGCGGTTCCATCTGGTTTTTGTTTACTTGCCCGTTTGTTCAAAGTGTGGCGTGCCCTTCACTTCACATTTTGCGTGACCTAGCACAAGGCATTCATTGGCGAAAGGTGTGAGTGCTGGTTTTTGGTTATCGTACAACTTCACACTATGGCATCCGACGCGCTGTGTCTCGTCATGACGATACATGCGAAACGCTCTGCGAAGAAACGTCGTGCTATATTCGTTCGCTCTCCGTAAGACAGACTTTGAGCGTTCGACGGCCAGCAAAATTAGTAAGGAGAATGTTTTCTAAATGATAATGTGGGACAATATCTTTTCTGATATCTGCTCGATATGAATACATGGTGTCGCAGGGAATTACGAATGATTCTGTGAAAAGGTTTCGCATATGTTGCTATACACTAGGACTGTGTGCTGGCCATAGTACGTTTCATCCATTGAAACATGTTTTCTATCGTCAAGTATACTGGTTGGCGTTATTCGAGACAAATAGAAGTGCAGTTGGCTTTTGAAACCATTGTGGACTCTGTCCACAGAGGTTTCAACTGTATCCAGTGTCATTTATTTCCATCATATTCGCTCACCTTACGAATCTACTGGAACAATTGCCGTCAAATACAGCCTAAATATCGCATTAAGACGTACACCCCTCCTATAGTTTAATGACACGCAGGCGCTTCAGATGAGGCGAGTGACACGCTCGCCTCAGTCTCAAAAGAAAAATAACTGCTGGCGCAGCGGTCGAAATGCCGGACGCTAAATAAATTTAAACATGCGCTCCAAGCAGCATAAGTTCTTGACGTCACCGCCATTTCTGGTTGTGACGTTACTTTTTTTTATTTTGCATTTTTTGCTTGCTGTTAGTTGTCCCCCCGATACGTAGGTGGCGACAGTTGCAACGAGCCGCATTTTCTTGACATGTGGGATTCTATGGAAACTACGCTACCAGTTTACATATACCTTGTCGATTGTGCATAATATCAGACCTAAAGAAAAGCATTTAAGTTCGTAGCCGGAAATTTACTGTCGGTTCAGCTCACACCACTGACTTCACCACGGGTGTGATATGCACACGGCGGAGCAGGAACGCCGCGCTAGATTCACTAGAGTGCTGATGGAGCGTTATCACACGTGCAATTGACGTTGGCGTCTTTGCATCCAAACGGTGATAGCATGAATGCACTATGACGGTGTAATGGTGGCTATAGCCCGAACGCTAGTTATGGTCATCAATAAGGAGTCATCAAGTTATTGTCATCCTGCGATTGTCGTCACAATATTCTAATAGCTTCACCTGCCGTCAATACTGTCTCTAGTGCAGATGAGTGTTCCTCGCATTTTCTCACCGCAGGCACCAGCACCGACGTCTACTTCTGGCACTGGAGGAGTCCGGCCTTGTGACGCATGCCTTGCGTGGGCGCCCTCCGCCTAACAGCAAGAAGAGTCTCGTGCCGTTCGAAGTTCCTTTCAGCGATTATGCAGCTGTTTATGCCGTTGGAAACATCCTTGCTCTGTTGGTGCTTGCTGCTGAGGTGATAAGTCACCTACGCAGCAAAGAAAGGCAGTGGCGACGGCGTCGCCTCCAGCAGCGGCCTTTCGTTGGCCGGTGAAGTGGTTGACATTAGCACATGCTATATAAGGAGCACTTTCTTAACAAGCTGCCTATACAGCTTGTGATGGGCTCGCAATTAGCTTTTGCTGGTACTGCCTCAAGGTATCTTTGCTGAAGCGTTTGTGTCATTTTGTCAGAGTAGTGCTTGCACCATGTAGAATGGACTAGCGTAGCAGTAGCTTGGAGACAAGATAAAGCACGATAGAGGGTTTACGTCATTAAGAACGAATCCATTTGGTTATCATAAATTACGGACAGTTGATTTTTTATTTTGATTTATGTACCACGCAAAGTACAAAATAAAATTGCACATGACATGTGGTTGGGAAAGCGGGAAAAAAGCTATAACATGTAGCTTGGCTGGCCCCACCTCCCAGTACCCGGCAGCGCGGGCACTTTGGCAGAATTAAGTAATACATGTACACAAAGACATGTTGACAGTTGCGGTACTAGTTGCGGTACTAGTTTGCTAAAGAATAGCGGACACGTTCGCAGAAGTAAATAAGACATGAACAACAGTACTGTTTAAGCGGCAACATTAGGTAAACAATAGATACAAGATGGAAACTATACTGCAATATGTAACCAAATGAACTAAAAAAGCGAATTGTAACAAGATTATACAAAAAGCGCATACAAGCCACTTCTCGAAAGTACACGCAAATCCTCTATT
This sequence comes from Dermacentor silvarum, assembly GCF_013339745.2. Lineage (NCBI taxonomy): Eukaryota > Metazoa > Arthropoda > Arachnida > Ixodida > Ixodidae > Dermacentor > Dermacentor silvarum. The sequence goes on along the minus strand of NC_051161.1, from coordinate 133,399,717 downwards.
GTGAAGTGGAATTTATTTAAAAGCTGTGGGACGCTTGACTGCATCATCTGAAATCCATAATTGGTGCGAGATCTTGATACATGCCAAAGTTCTGTGCGCCTCAATGAGCGTAAAGAAGCGTTGTTTTGCAAGTTTGATAGTGCTCTCAGATAGTGTATCTTGTGCATTACCATTTATTGAATGACAAATGAGCAAATGCTAATCTGTGTTCGATCGTGTGGTGAATTAACTGCCCTGATTCGTTTAATTTACGGACATGCGTGCGAGTAAAGATGTTTGATCTACACCCCAAGACTTTTGATATGCTTGAGTAATTATATGTTTAACTGTTGTAATAACAGTTATAATTAGTGTTATAGGATTTTTATTCTATTCCACTATATTTTAAGGCTTCAGCATTAATTTTCTTCTTTTTCCTGTCCTCCCTGCCCCGCTGTTCCTTACAGGCTGTTCATAATTCGGCTTTTCGTTCTTATTTCAGTCACATTATTATTGTGTTGTAACTGTCCTGTACTACCTGCATCCGCTATGTAATGCCCTTCTTTGAGAGGCTCTAGGGGTATTTTGAATAAATAAATAATTAAATAAATAGTTATAGAAATAAATAAATAAACTTGTTTGCCCATATAGCTGTTTCATGACGAGTGATTATCAGCGACTCATTTATATAGCCATGCCAAACTGAGCAATTCACGGCACGATAATTATTGAAGGGGACCACGGCTGATGACATAGGTGGACAAGGAACCTCATGGAAGCCAGTGCTGCTTTACGATTACCTATAATATTATGATACTCACGAGAAATGACACCGTGCTCTCCTTCTAATTATCAAAAACCTACCATTTTATAACTGTAACTGCCGTGAGAATCACGGAATGCAATAAAAGCCAAGTCATGCCGACAACCCACGAACAGAGTCGGAAGAACATAGCCTGTCATGAATTAGCAAATGACAGCCATACGCCACCGCCACGCACACAAACAGGGGATCTGGGGCCGAATTCACAAAGATTTTCTTTCGTAAGTTCTCTTCCATTGGCCAAATGCCTTCGCTAATCATATGTGCAGCATCAAGATTGGCTGAAATTTTCTCTTACGAACACTTCTGGCATAAGAACGTTTTGTGAATATGGGCCCTGCTCTTCTCGCTGAATGTGCTGTTCGAAAACGAATTGTAAAACATAACAACATTTCTTCCGGTGTGTTCCGTATACTAAGGTAAGTTCATTTAGCTTCAGTATACTTTATTTACAACGAAAAAGAACGGATTTTGTTTTCTACGAGTCTTTAATGTGAATTTGTTTTCGACAAAGCACATGCTGACTCTTCGCAGCTCAATCATCATACTGCTTTCCAGTATTGAGCGAAAATCTCCTGGAAATATATGGGCTGTATGATCAACATTCGAGAAGCAGATTTCAAAAGCTGAATAATGTGCGTTCACAAGTACTGGCCCCAAAACTTAATATGTAGGTTCAATACAATGATATGGCACAGAACGCCGATTTGTTGTCGTCAGCATTTTTTCTTTTTTTTTCTACGAGGATGAGCACCTAGCGAAGAATCAAAGTGAGCTGATGCTGAACCCATAGTGTACCAGGTTACGCAATAAAGTGGGTCAAAATTTGTGTCAGGACGTTTTCATAGTTTAGAAATCTACCATTGCTATTTTACCGTTGTTAAGTGCAAAATTTATTGTTAGTTGGAATAACTGGGGATGTAGGCTTGTCCGAAACAACCTCCTCCTAAAACAGTTATGGGGTTTCACGAGCGAGAACTGCGATATGAATGTGGCGTAATCGTAAGGCAAGTATTCGGGAATAATTTTGACCACCTCGCGTCCTTTAAGCTGTGGATGAATTTCACTGTCTGGTGGAAAGCGCATTGACTCAAATATTGCAAAAGATGAAGAACACACACAGAGAGAGACAACATAACTGCCACTGACAATTTATTCTCATATCAGTGAAATGGATACGAAAATACAAAGACGATAGAAAATCACAGTTTCTCCGTAAGGGAAAAGCAACGATAGCAACACCTTGGAATCGCTCGTAGCTCTAGTGGCTGTATAAACTGCTATAAACGTGCGTGGTGTGGCATGTGTGGACACGTGAACAGAGAAAATACGATGACTGCGAGCAGCATCGGTTATTACTACAAGTTATTGTCGGCACTGTGCGATGCACTCTGCGCTCTGGGAATTATATGCCCACTTTCCTAAGCATTGAACAGGCGCACAACTGCAAGGAACGACCGCAAGTCACTTCCAAGAACTACCATCTTTCCACCATTATAGGTGTCCAGGCTGCCGCCCATTTTGTCTAGTAAAGTACTCAGTGACAAAAAAAGTATAACTAAATATTATCATTACAACGTCATCAAGTGTAGAACTCCTTTAATAAAGCAGTCCTTTGTAACCATTCTATACCTACATTCCTGACCATTAGGTCGGCAGAATACATCAAAGCATCTTCTTCTTCTTCTTTCTGGGGTTGCACGTGCCAAAACCAGTTCTGATTATGAGGGACGCCGTAGTGGAGGGCTCCCATTTAATTTTGACCACCTGGGGTTCTCTAACGTGCACTACAACGCAAGCACACGGCCGTTTTGCATTTCGCCTCCATCGAAATGAGGCTGCCGTGGGGCATCGCCATCAGATAGTTGGGACTGATAGTTGTCATTGACACTGCTACTGGAATAACAGCACATATATATTCATGCGTGCCTGTGACTCTGAGCGCGCAGAAGAAAAAAAAAACACCGCATATCCACGGGGTGAATGATGATGTGTGGGCGAAGCTCCGGAGGGAATCATCGGTAAACCGTGAATCTTCCGTGTAATTCGCCCAGTCTCGCCGCACTAAATCGAACGATTGACTTCCACCAATGGCACGCGCCATATTTGACGTCATTCCTATTTTATAACAGCCCCCTTCATTATAATTGCACCATCTCCCGCTTAAGGGGACGCTTGCACAAACGCCTTAGAAACGTGCATTATTCTCTAGTAAGGGGGAGAGGCCACAGCGTCTTACGCAGCCGTGTACACATGCCGGAACGTGCACCGCGTTTGCCGACGCCATCACATGACTGCTGAGAGAGTATAACCCCCGTATTCAGAAACGCTCCTCGACTTGAACTTGACTTGCCACCGCCTTCAACGCGTTTCGAACGCGCTGCCCAAGGCGGTGGCAAGTCAAGTTCAAGTCGAGGAGCGTTTATGAATACGGGGGTAAGGCGTAGAGGCCACAGCGTCTTACACCAGCTTCTTACACGGGCCGTAACGCGCTAGCACAAACGCGTTAGAAACGCGCAGTCTTTCGTTAATGTTGGGTATTTATTGTCATCGTGGTGCGTGTGTCCATGTGCGCTTCGTGGCGTAGTGGTTAGCGCCGCGCGTTCGGAAGCGAGGGGTCCCTGGTTCGATTCCGCGCTACGGACACAACTTTCGGAATTTTTTTTTCTCATAAAAGTAGACGTGGCTACCTACTACTACGACGACGACTACTACGACGACTTCTACTACTACATACTACAGAGGAGGGACAGACCCACAACCTAAGGAGCTTCGCCCCTAAGAAACATCACCACCCCTTCCACTCGGTGAAGATGGTCTAACATCGAAGCTGTATTCGTCACACCGAGAGCTACGAGTGCTACATATGCACGTGTTGCACGGGATGCAATTGCGTAAACACAAGTAAACAGATATCTCCAACTGGAAGTTACATTGAAACGTTGTGCGGCGAGAAGAGGCAGTGAAACCTGCCTAGCCGCCGCCAGAGGCATCGGCTTCTGTCACAGACATTGCGCGCGTTCGGCACGAACGCGCAGAAACGCAGACGGCACCGGCAGCGGCTCTGCGTTTAGTAATGTAATTTCCAAGTAATGTCCACTTGAAACCAATCTTAGGTGTGACACTTGTTCAAAGATATACGTTCCCAAAGTTTGCGACAAAGTGCCCTGGCGTTCCAGTAATTTTGAGGTTCCGTGTGTAACAAGATATTTAAAAAATTCAGAGGCCTTCCACTACAGTGAAGATAGAAGCCAGCGGAGCTGCGACTATGGTGAATCTGCTATAGTGAATATTGCTATTATAAATTTATATATTAGCGTTATTGACTGTATTGACCATCTACGGCATGTTCATCAATGAGCGAGGTCGCGAGAGTCTTGTTTTCGCCCGGCGCGATGGGCAAGTAGTGCGTTTTCTGCGCCGAGTCCACCCATCGTCATAGACTAGCGCATGGGCCACAGCGTTCACAGCCGCGGCACACTGCACGGCCTCGTCAGGATGCTGGAAGATGTGGTTAAACGAGCGTCCGTCCCATAGTGAGTCCAAAGGGCAACTGCTCATAATAGCGCGATCTCTACGTCACGAGACAATGGGGCACAACGATTAGTGGGACGTGCCGCCGTCGAGTATCGCGACACTTGTAAAAGAGGCATCGTGGGTGGTGAGGGGTATAACAATGGGCCATCCATCATCCATTTTGACACCTATGCTAAGCCACAACTGGCGGGAAACCGCCACGCACTTGGAACCAAACCATCACGCCTATGGAGCCGAAATTGTACACACCGGTCGGTATACGGACGAGACCTCCTGGAACCTAGCCTTTAAAAGCTCCACTGTAAAAAAAAAATCGAAAGTGGTACAACGGCGCATTTCTACGGCAAGTTTGACTGCGTTTATCACAAAACTGTACTAATTTGAAAATTAGTCACAAATGAATGTGCTTTGTGAAATCACTAACTTGAACCAGTGAATTAATGTGTGCGCTGAAGTAAGTAGTTGAAAAGCTATTTCAGTAAATTTTGTTATTAGTCAACTTGAAGTATTGATTTTAGTGTAAGCATGTACACCTACTTCAGTATTCCAGTTGAGTTTGTAGATTTGTGCTAAATGCGGCGAGCGTTTTTTTTTTTTTTGACACTCTGCTAACCTTAAAATAAAACACCCGCCATGTGGGTGGTTTGTGTGGCCTTCGAGATATATTGGCCACAAGAATGGCAACTGTAGTTTGGAACCCTGAAGACGCTACCAGGCGTGCCGTTGCTCTCGAAACTACGTTGCTGTATGCTGGAGGTGCAGACCAGAAGGTTGCAATCAGTCGCATCAAGGCGTTTTTTTATTGACTTTCGCCTCTTGTAGGCACACGGCGGGCGTCATAAGGCCCCAGCATCACTCTGGCGAACAGCGCCCCTAACGGTAGCAGTAGGCGCAATCGCAGTTGATGCACACGACAGGGCAAAAGATGGAAGTGCATACATGACGCTTCCAGCCCTATGGTTCCAGCACTATATACGGTTCGTACAAACTGGACAGCGCATATTTGTGCATTTTCTCTTGAGAAAGGCCGCCGCTTGCACGAGGCTGGTCACATTCATGACATCAGTAGTACAAAGAACTAAACGAGTGCAAAAAGCACTGGAACTGCACCACGCAAACAAAGCTCACCGCGGCAAGCTAATGCGTGGAGCTAGATGCCTGTAAAAGCTTCACTATTCCCAATATTCTAGCACTTTATGACAGTTCACCATGCCCATTGTCACTGTCGTTTATTTAATGTACGCGGATTGGAGAAGCAGCAGAAAAATTACGGAAAAAGGAAGACCTACATCTAGATCCCGCATGTGTTTCTTTTCGTTTCATATTTTTTTGGTGGTTGTTGTTGGATTCCTTGTTTTTTTTATGTTGCAGCGATCCTGGTGTTTTAGCAAATAGTCAAAATTTCACTTTGCGTGGCTTGACGTGACGAGAACCGTCGCCGGCGGCTAATGCACGCGTTGAATCGGAATCAACGGCGAGTATAAACACGCCGCTGCGTTGGTGTTCGTCGTCCTTACAGAGCACACAAACTCGTGTGCCAGGTTCAGCCATAGCTGGGGAGTGCAATAAAATAAAATGTATCCCAAAGATAAAAGATTGACTCAGTGAAAATCTTCGCTGTCGCCTTCTGCGCCCAGGCTTCTGAGTCGTCACAGATGCGGGAGGGGAAGTTACAAACTTTACTTGGAACACAAAGCTGTTCCGAATTACTGATGTTAGAAGAACTGGGCAAAATGAGAGGAACGTAGGAAATGTCTGTACCGTTTCTTGTGGGCAGCGTATATCTATGCTTTGTGTCATTAGAACTGGTGAGGCCGCGATTGACACCAGAGGACAAGTAATCAGGTCAGAAGTGCCTCATTGTTGTAATGTGAGCGGTGCGGCGTGTGGTCGGCAGGGGTGATGTTAGTGGCAGTTTGGCAGCGTCACGTGGGCTTGGCGCCACTGCGGTGCGGAAAAAGGAAGACAGGCGGCGTTGGTCAATACGTCAGCTTGAGGGTGAGGCTGTTTACGAGGTACACATGGAACAACAATGTACAACTGAAATTCTTCGTCAACGTAAGCAGCAATGCAAGCAAGCTAAGGCTGCATTGTAGGGAATGTGTTATCTAGCTCTTTGTTAATGACGACAACAGCTTTCTTTATTCTTTTATTACTATTGCTACCATCATACATGGCTTTAGTAGGGTACGTTGTACACGCAAAAGTTCGGTACAGACACTTAAGAGTGTTTGCGTGTGGGAATGCGAAAGTATTATAGTCCCTTTGGCGAAATGTTTTTTACCGAGCGTTCATCGTCCGCGCAAGCTCTCGCCTGCGTTCCAACTGCGCCTCGGTAACGCCAAATCAAACCGCACCAAACACCAAAACGCGCTCGGTCGCCCGCGAAGAGTTCGTAAAGGCTGATCCACATGGAGCAATTTTCCGGCAAAAAAATCGGACAGCCACAATGTAGCTCTTCGCCGCCTAACAAGCCGGGCTTGATATTGGAGAGTTTTAGAATAAGGTCCCCAAATGTTTTGGGACCCCCAAAAAATAGCGTCGACACCACTGCGCATGCGCGAGACGCGAAGTGCGTTTGGGTTTTGCGTTGGGCACGCTATTTCACCGATTTAGCGGGAGCCCCAAAAGCTGCCCCAAAAGCTTTTCGTCAACAAACATGGCGGCACCCATCGAAGCGACGGCTCTCCGGCTATCAAACTGGGCTTGATTCCTGGTAACGCGTGACGTTCGTAAGCTAGCAGAAGTGACTCCGGTTAACGCTTTCTATCAACTAACGTGTGTAATGAAGACTGATTCATTAGATGCCGCTGATTACGAATTCAATAGTCGATTTCATGGCTCGTAGGCCTAATGTGGATTAGCTTGGGTGGTGAAGGCACGTAAAGTTGGTTACTGAAAATTAAGCACGACAAATCACTTCCTGCTAATAGAATAACATCTCAATTGTAATTGAACGCAAAACCAGGGAAGTCAACATTACTCTTCTTATCATAAAATGATAGTGTTTCTTTTAATATTTATGATAGATTTTCTTAGACACTGTAGTGGCGCGGCAAGCGCAAGACGCTATTCGAAAACGCAAAGCCCTATTCGAAAACTGTTCACTCTTGCATGCCCCAACGCTAACACCCGCAAAGCTCTTTGGGGCCCCTATTCTAAAACTCTCTATTGTCAGCCACCCGCCGGAAGCGGCAAACGCAGGCGGGCGAAGCGGACCTGTCACGGCTCGACTGCATCCGACATCCGGCCGCCAAAATTTGCAGCGCCTAGCCATAAAATGCCTTGGGCCACGAAACCTCCGCGCGTCGTGTTAATGACAGATGAATAACAGCCGGCCAGATATGTTATTTATTTATTTATTTATTTGTTTGTTTATATAAAATACCCCAAAGGCCGTCGCAACCGAGGGTATTACATAGGGGAGGGGGGGGACAAATATAACGACAAAAGGAACACATGTGACACTATACTAACAAGTTAGAATTTCGTTATACAGTCATAACACTATGCAACACTATACAGATTAATAACAGCTATAAAACCAAGAAACAAATTTATTAAAGAAAGAAAACGAGAATCATCATAGAAGTATAAGGAATAAGACAAAAAACCCAATGCACATCTAGATAACAGTTTACGCAATGATTACGCTGTAGTACTAGCAGACAGTAGATTTAAAAGTTTATCGTGATCTGTGGTGGTAGCAACACGTGGAGGCAAAGCGTTCCAGTCAGTTATAGTGCGTGGAATGAATGAATGTGCATAGTTAAATGAACGACGTGACACGCGCTTGACCGGGAAAGGATGGTCGCGTTTATCAAAAATAGCAGATGGCAAACAAAAAAAGTCGTTATGAAGAGTTCAGTGATGATACAATTTAAGAAAAAGTGATAAACGTGCAATTTTACGGCGGAGAGATAGTTCTTGAAAGCCAGCACGTTTCTTAAATGCTGTGATGCTGGTATGACGTGAATACTCAGAATAGATGAAATGAACTGCGCGGTTTTGCAGTGATTCGATGCTATTTATTAAATATGCTTGATGGGGGTCCCAAATTGCCGAAGCATATTCGATTTTCGGTCGGATTAGAGTGGTATAAGTACGTGATTAGAGGTGGGAAGGAGCATGCTTTAGTTTATGTTTTAAAAGACCTAATGACCGATTAACGGATGCAACAGTAAGGTTAATATGATGGTTCCACGTTAAGTCGGAATAAATTTGAACACCGAGGTACTTATCAGTGGTTACCAACTCAAGTGGATTATTATTTAAGGTATATGCGGTTGGAATTCAAGACTTACGGTTAGTGAAAGACATTGATTTTGTAGTAGAAGGGTTAAGTTGCATGAGCCAGGTAGAGCACCATGCTGTTACTGAGTCATTGTCATATTGTAGGGCAAGGCGATCATCATTAGAATAAATGTTACGGTAAATAACACAATCGTCAGCTAAAAGTATGATTTGGGACGAAACAGAGAGGTAAATCGTTAATAAATATCAGGAAAAGTAAGGGATCAAGTACACTTCCTTGTGGGGCGCCAGAATGTACTTGGCTGAACGAAGAATTATGGTTATTGACAGTGGTAATCTGAAACCTGGAAGAAAGAAAATCTTTTACGCCTGCTAAAACAAGAAGGTGAATATTAAGCAGTGCTAATTTAGTTAATAACCGATTGTGAGGTACCCTATGAAAAGCTTTTGAAAAATCGAGAAATATCGAGTCGACTTGAATACCAGCATCGACAGATGAATGTAGGTCTTGGATGAATCCAGCAAGTTGTGTTTCCCACGAGTAGCCTTTACGGAAACCATGCTGGTACTTAAAGATGATATGTTCTTCTAAATAGTTAATAACCTGGGAGTGAATCACATGTTCAAGGAGTTTGCAAACTGTGCTAGTTAACGAAATGGGACGATAATTGAGAGGCTATGAACGATCCCCAGACTTGAAAATCGGCACGACCTTCTCTAACCGCCAGACACTTGGAACGAAACCAGATGAAAGAGACTGTGAAAAAATAGCGGACAAGATGCGATGAATACGTTCTGGTGAATTCATGAGTATTTTGTTGTTGAAACCTAGGTGATCAGAGGCTGATTAAGTTTTAAGTTTTGTTAGTAAAGATGAGATACCGGTCTCACTAATAATTATTTCGGACATTGAGGTGCTGGAAATATTCATTGTGATAGGGGCTAAAAAGGCCTCTTCTCTGGTAAAAAGTGATGTGGATGCTTTGTTGAATATTTCAGCGCATTCAGCCGAAGGAATACTGCCTCCTACAGCATCGATGAGGGTTATATCGGGTTTATTAAAGGACTGATTGTCTACCAGAACTTTTGCGGGTTGTTTGTTAACATTGATGGTAGATCGTGTGAGAGGAAATGGCGACGAGTAGATATCAGCGCCGACTGATATTCCTTATCGCAGGCTATGTAGCGTTGCCAGGAATTGGATTGCTTGTTTAGGACGGCCTGTCTGTAGAGGCGTTTCTTCTTATTGTTAAGGCGACGTAGATGGCTATTAAACCAAGGCGCAGTATTGGTGCATGTTATGCATGTTATGCTGTTATGGTATGTACTTGTCGACAAGAGCAGCAGGTTTTTTACTGAACAGGTTCCAGTTGGCCTCCACTGAACTTTTTCGACATTGTCTGGGATCGTGTTATTTAACCAAGTCTCTGTAAGTGCGATGATAGACGAACGGCATGAATCGTTTAGTGAAGAGCCACATTTTTGGGAAGAACACTTCTTATGTTAGTGTATAGAAAACAAGTAACCAAATCAACGCAGCGCTGAGTGCGTGACCGCGGGGTGATTTGGCAGCTAATTTCGGAGGACTGGAAGGAATGCGTCACCCGTACTGCGCAACTGGCCGCATTGTCCCAAAAGTAAGGCACACTATTAATAAACAGTTTATCAAAAGCTATACGTACTTTGTCGCCTTCATTTTTTTTTTTGATTTGGCAAACTTGAGCAGTAGGCGTCGTTTCTCGCGAAGAATGTGAATAATCACGTGAAATACTAAAGTCCGTATTTTTTATCTTAAAGCCCTTGCTCATCACAGATTCGACTTCTTTTTCGTTGAAAAGCTTGGCAATAATAGGCCGGTTTTTGTTTTCAGAAAAACGGCTTATGCGGTGGGCCCGGGCTAGAGAAGACACAGTAAGCCCAAGTTTGTTAGAACAAAACTCGCTAACAAGACGCTCTGAGACCTCCCAAGTTTCGGCCTTATCAGAGTCACGAATGCCAAAAAAGAGGACGTTGGGCCTGCGGGAACGGTTTTCCAGATCATAAATTTTTTATAATGTTTGATTCATCGCGGGAACGACTTGTGGAGGCCTCGGATGTACGCGTTGATTGGTTATTAAGTTCCAGTTCTTCCACACGTTTATAAAGCCTGCATTTGTCAGGCTCTTGAGCTCAAGCCCCTCTACACGATTTGCCACAGACTGTAGTTCATTTTGCAAGCTTATATGAATTGTGAGGATCCTATTACCACTTTCTAGCATGCTCGTGTGGTTCGCCTCGAGCCTTCGAATAGCATCGTATACAAGTTCTAGTTTCTCCTCCTGAGCCTTGGTCATAGGACCGGGGTTTGATTCAATATCTCCACCTAAAAATAAAATACGCCAAAGGTACACAACAGCTGCGCGTCGTCTCGGTAAGCGTCATCTCGGCAACAGGAATATTTGTAATAGCCAACCTGAAACAGCATCAACGGTGAGTGGCGTGGCATTTCGTGCGAACTGCCGTGGCCCAAGAGGGTGGTGGAATCCGCGCGTTTTATGTAGGCATCCTGGTCAGCTGGTATTGTTGCGCGTTGCCAGGTCGGAAATTCGGACGTCTCCAAATTCGGCAGTGGTGAGCACAAATGGTCAAAAAAAGAACGGTCGCAGTCGACCCGGACCGAGTCAGCTGCGCCAGCTTGCGGAACGGGCAGGCATGTCGGAAACACTTGCAGCTGACAGCAGAATCCAGTCCGCAGCAGCACCTGAAACAGCATCAACGGTGAGTGGTGTGGCATTTCGTGCGCAGTGCCGTGGCCCCTATTATGGTATTGTTCACGTGCCGACTACAGGACACTCACAAAAGTGGCAGCGTAGGGCACCAGACTGATGCGGACATTGGTAGTAGTAGTAGTAGTAGTAGTAGTAGTAGTAGTAGTAGTAGTAGTAGTAGTAGTAGTAGTAGTAGTAGTAGTAGTAGTAGTAAACGTTTATTCAGTGAAGGAGATTGAAGAGCAAGTGGGTGGGGCCCTCAGTCCAGTGCTCCACATGCCTTAGTGGCTCAACGGGCTTGGTCGGGGAGGGCCAGTTGTCTCTCCCTTTGCGTGCTAGCAAGCCAGGTCTCCTACTGCGTGTTTCAGCGTATTTAACCCAATTTGGGGGAACTGATATTTAGGGGCCGCGAACTGCACTCGAGCCACTTTATGTGGTCAAGGGTGGGCCACTCTCCACACCATGGGCAGATGTCAGCGTATTGTGTTGTGCTTATATGGTGGTGTCGGTATAGATTTGTGTACGTGTGTCTTTGTAGTCGGCACCAGTCACGAAACTGTTCCCCGGTAAGGTCCGGGTGCGGCATACTATATTTTAGGCATTGGAAGTTTCTAAACGCGAAGTTCTCGCTGGGTCGCACGGTACCTCGCCGCCGCTACAACCGATCGAAATTACCACTGCACAGTTTGAGCAACTCGAGCGATCTCTCCGCCGTCTGCAGTTTAGGTTCTGATGAAAAAAGTTACGATTGTAAAATTAACATGAAAACTCAATAGTAAGTATACCTATATCGCCACTGAATAATAAATGCCTTGCCGATAAAAACAAAACTGTTTTTGTTTTCATTTTTCTCTTATAAAAAAAAAAGAAAGCCCCTTTAAGAAAGATGGTCGAACGCGAAGCTTTCTCCCATGCAAACTGAATCAAAGTCCAAAGCCAACAACCACGCGACGAACCCAATGCCCGAAGGCCGACACACGGGATCGGCCTTAGGGACACGATCGCGCTCGCGCTTACGTTCGCGTACGGCAGCCTCTTTAGCCGTGAGCTGTACCCGCGGCCCACCCATGGTGACGGCCAGGAATACATTGCGTGACGCCCGTAAAGCAATGGAGAAATGCACAGTTCGTCCGGGTAGCGTGGCGTTGCAGTTCCCATTGTTCTTATTGGTACAACTACGAATGTAAACTGTAGTGTTCTACGGTACGTATGTCGAGCGCCGTTGTTCTACTGTGTGCGCAGATACGCAGATAGTTCCATTGCGAAAGTTGGCTTTCCTGCAGTGCGTTTTCGGCACTCAAGGACGATTCAGTGAGACATAGAAAACAATAGAAATCTTCGCTCTAAATTTTCGTGAACGCTTAAGCTTCGCCTTAAGAGTGGAACGCGATGCATTCAAAGATCCCTGAATGCTTGCCACCCTTCCCGGCAACTGCAGCTTACTTTTTCTACAACATCGCCCGACTGCGCCTCACCATGCGGCTGCTGAGGAGGCAAGCGCCATCTGGATTGCGTTTTTGCAAGGATATATAACCGCGGCGCGTTGCTGTACGAGTGGTACAAAAGCTGGAAAAGGGGGCTTGCGAGTTTCCGCGTAACGGCATTATGTTTTCTCGTAAATTCGAATTGCAATACGACGCTGTCATGCCTGTAGGTTGTGGTTAAGTCGTACTTTACAATTTTTCTGAGGTATTTTACTTTGAGAAATCAAATTAGTTCACTAACGCCTCTGCGCCATGTGGAGGGCCAGCGTGGTCGGGGTGTTTCGGGATGATTTTCTCGGCCACGGACGCCGGCGCTTACGCCAACACCGACACCGACGCCGAATTTTCTGCGACACAGGGCCCTTAACGCTCTTGCGTTAAAAGGGCGCTTCTAGCAACACTAAAGCCATGGTGGCAGCGGCCTGGCGGTGGCTGCCTGTTTTTCGTTGCATATGTGTGCAGGACGACGAAGGCCCGCCACCGAAAGTTCGTCAGGAAAGCTCGCTCCGTGTGGGTCGGCCTTAATGGGGCACATAATGCTTTCGCAATAATAATAGAAAATACAACGTATACGCCCACAGGAACGTGCACTGGAGACAAAATATCTGTAAAAGAAGTACATCAATTCACTCTACAAATTTTACCTGATTTATGGATAATCCTGTTGGTAATATATTGCTCCCTTCTTTTGCGTAAGTAAAATACTGAAGAGCTGGGGAAAAGGACCATCTGTAACGCGAAATATTTGTTGTATGAAGCTCTTAGAAGCCTTTAGGTATAGAATTATAGTGGTCATGTTAAAATCAATCTTTCGTCAGCAGCCAACGTTATTGTTTCCATTCAAAATATGATACATTAATTTTGGAATATTTTATGATCCCTTACAAGTTCATTGGGTGAGAGCTGTATTGCTTGACTATACTGAAGAAATCACAAGTGCTCGGGCAACGGCTTCTGGAAGAACGACGTATAATCAAAGCATCAAGCTATCTCTAAGCAACACTGGAGTGATTTACACCTGTGAAAATGCCACCAGAAAAGAAATAACAGACGCGTTATTGGGCCATATCGACCTCATCCGTTTGTACAATTCGTAGTTTGATGCCTATCTAGTTTTTACCATACCTTAAAGTGTAGTTGTCGGCAATAGAGAGCTGCTAAGCGCCAAAAACACAAGCAAGTAATGTTCTGTATTGGTTCGACGCAGGTGTCAAGCACGTATACTATGCGCGCCCTTGCTCTCGATGCTGCGTTTGAGTAAGCTCGAGGAGCAGATCCATAAGGTTGCAGTCAATCGCATCAAGACTTTCTTTTTACTGTGATGGCAATTATGTAGACACTCCAAGCAGATTTCTGCCGTCGTCGTCAGGTTTCATATAAATTTGAAGGGCTATAAAATTGTCGCCAAGCGCTGTATGCTGTATGTGCGAGTGAAAGCATTCGAGGGACGCGTGCTTTCATGGAAAGTGAACGCACGGCGGAAAACAAGCACGACGTCTTCCGTCGTGTGAAAGGCCGGGGGGGGGGGGGATGGGAGGGGGGAAGGGGAGGCGACGTTTATCTGCGGCACCAAACGCGTATCTTGCGACCGGGCGCAAGGGGTACTGGCGACTCAATCTCATAATATTCCATGCGAAAGGAGGAAAGCGGGAAGGCAGCGCGGTAGGACGGGGGTGGGCCTTCTACTGTGCCAGCAATAGCGTACTTCTACATTGCGCGGCTGAGGGCTGTGGCGTGCTCCGTGTCTTGAAAGCGATCTCCACACGGCTCTTACCTCTGTATGCGCTGTGCTTTCGCCACTCAGATTCTGTTGAATCTGAGACCGCACGAACCTTCGCTTGCTGCAGCTGGCGCGCTTGCTCATGCCAGCGTTTTGACAGTGGTTGTCTCTGGTCGTTGAGTGTGTTGTATTCATGTTGGCTTGTGCGCGCTGAGACCATGCTTGTTAATTCAGTTAGTAAGTGAATGTGCCCAAATTTATGCGGCTGATAAAACTACCATTCTTATTCCGCATAGATCTGTACTAATTTGCTATCGCAATTGGTGCTTCGCCTTTCAGGCGAACCTGCGACTTTTTTTGCTGAGCCTCACCAGCTATACAAACTCGGCGGCCGTCATAAGCAGCCGGCATCGCCCTGGCGAACAGCGCCACAACCGGAAGCATTGGCGCAGACAGGCCAAAAGCGCGAAGTGTACACATGACGCTGCCAGTGATGTTGCACAGCAGTTTAAACACACTGCAAAACGCATTTTTGTGCGTTTGATCTTCAGAAAGATCGCTGCTTACATAAGGCAGGTAATGTTCGAGGCATCAGCAGTGTAAACAAAAAACGAGTGCAAATAGCACTGCAAATACACCACGCAAACAAAGTTAATGTATGCATATTGTAGAAGCAGCAAAAAAATCACAGAAAATGGGAGACGTGCAACATCCCTGCGTGTGTTTCTTCTTCCTTTCCTGTTTTTTGTGGTTCTTGTTGCTCTTCTTGCGCCGTTGCCCTGATCCTAATGTCTTAGCAACTAGTCCAAACTACATTTTGCACGGCTTGACGTGACGATCGAGAACCATTGCCGGCGGTTAATGCACGTGTAAGACCGGAACCAACGGTGAGTGTAAACACGTCGCTGAGCGTGTAAGCACCAGGCCGTCAATGCAGGGCACACAAACTCGGGTGCCAGGCGCAGCCATAGCTGGGGAGAGCAAGAAAATAAAATATACCCCAAAAATAACAGACTGACCCACTGCAAATCTTCGCTCTGGCCTTCACTGCCCAAGCTTGCAAGTCGTCACAGATGCGGAGGAGAAGAGACACAATTTACTTGGAGCACATACCTGTTGCGAATAAACGGCTCTTTTATCGATGTTAGAACCACTATAAAACACCAGAGCAACGTCGGAAATGTATGCACAGTTTCCTGCTGACTACACGTATCCAGGCTTTGCGTCATTTAGGCTGGTGAGGCCGCAATTGAAACCAGGTGACAAGCAACCAGGTCAGGAGTGCCTCTTTGTTGGAATGTAAACGGTGCGTGGTAGGCAAAGCTAGTGCTAGTGCCGGCTTGGCAGTATCACGGTGTCTTGGCGCCAGTGCGGCGAGGACAATAGAAGTGGCGTTGATCAGTAACTAAGGTTTAGTCTGGGGCTGTTCACGAGGTACACCCGGAACACTTAGTGACGAATGAAATTCGTGATTGAGGATATCAGCAATGAAAACATCCTAGGACGGCGTTTTACGGAACATGTTATACAGCGCGTGGCTGAGGACTACGAGAGTTTTGTTTATTGTTTTATTAGTATGACTACGGACGCTTCTTCTTTCTCGGGTTTTACGTGCCAAAAACAGTTCTGATTATGAGGCACGCCGTAGTGGAGGGCTCTTGATTAATTTTGACCACCTGGGGATCTCTAACGTGCACTGCTACGCAAGCACACGGGCCTTTTTGCATTGCGCCTGCATCGAAATGCGGCCGCCGAGGCCGGGATTCGATCCCGCGACCTCGTGCTCAGCAGCGCAACGCCTTAGCTGACTGAGCCACCCCGGCGGGTGGACTACGGACGCTAAGATAGATTTAGAAGGGTACGTTGTATACGCAATAACTGAAAATACAGCATAATGTCACACAGGAGCATGCAGTGGTTATAAATAAAGCATAAACTGGTACATCAATTCCTCCTTTCAATGATATGGTATATGGAGAAACGTGCTGGTGATATGTTGTCATCCTTATTTTTGTTGTTAAAATACGATAAGGCTCGGAAACGGACAATGCGTAATGCGAGAACTCTTGAATGGGAGTAATACTTAATTACTTATATTGACCTATACTGACTTCTCCGCGTGTTACAATAGAAGTCAACAAACCCAATGAGGGAACAAGTCAAAAGGCTGTGTCAAGAGTTGATCGTTGTGTCAAATGCTGCAGTACAATTGTCATGCTATGAGTGCCATTAGGCTGTCTATGTGATCAACTGTACTTTTTTCTTTCAGAAATTGTGGCCATATTTTTCACAATAAAAGAGTAACCGGCTTGCATTAAGACTTAGAGATTGACTCCAACCAAATAAGGAAATTTACTAGCCCGACGTTTCGGAACCAATTCGGCTTCTTCTTCAGGGGGTATTCTTCGGAGGTGGCGGTGTGCCGCTTTTAAAAGGTCCGTCGTAATAAAGGAGAGGAAGGGGGAGAGAGCGTAAGGTGCGGAGACACTTGGCAGGGCACCTGTTCTAGACAAACTTCTACAGACAGACTTCTAGAACAGGTGTCTTTCGTTGCCCTACTGCACTGCAAGGCCCCAAATTACCCTATTTTGAGGGAAAGTGGTGAAAACTCGGCCCAGCCAAAAACCCAGATCTCATTAACCAGTAGCCGACTTTTAAGTCGGCTTTTGGTTCATAGTAAAACAAACATAGTAAAATTCCACGCTCGCATAGTGAGGGGCCGGGTTCTGAGAGCGGCAAAAAAGCAGAGGCGGAACACATCCACCTTGGGATTCGAAGATAGTTCGCCAGTGTTCGTGAATGAACACCTCTGTGCAGCAAATAAGATACTTTTAGCAAAAGCACTGAATGTGAAACGCGAAAAAAATTGGAAGTTAGCTTGGGTGTCAGACAGCAAAGTGTTAATGCGCAAGACAAAAAATTCGAGGCTTCGACACGTGACATGCGCAGAGGACCTCAATAGAGTACAGTAACCGATCGACATGATTAATAACGCAGAGGCTGAAAGGGCGTGGCACAAAACATGAAACCATATCAGTGTTCCATTGCAATACCCGCAGCATAAAGAAAAATGTTGACCAGCTACTAACCGATTTGTCAGAACACTCTTTTCAATACGATATAATCGCAATAACAGAAACATGGCTAAAGGAAGATGCGTACCTAAATATATCTGGATATGTGATGTCACAGCCAAGAGCGCACGCGACACGTAGCGGTGAAGTAGCCATGTTTATCAGGAACGAGCTCAGTTTCCAGCGCCTGAATGATATGTCGAGCAGTCAACAATCTTCGGAGACGATATTTGTGATGATTGAATGTGGTGTCATACCTGGTGTAGTATATCGCCCCCCCCCCCTCCAAGCTCAAGCGTAGATGACTTCATATCCGCTATGGAAAGTGTACTGATTCACTATGCAACCTCGCATTCCCAGATAATAATCTGTGGTGATTTCAATATAGATCTGCTTAAGGATCAGTGTCATGACTACTTGTTCCTCCTACAATCATTTAATCTTAGAAATGTTATAACCAAACGAACACGTTTCTCCGAAAATTCTGCCACACTTATTGATCACATGCTGTGCAGTCTTGATACTAATGTAGAAGCAGGTGTTTATGACTTTGCAATTGCTCACCACTACCCGACTTTTCTTTTCATGCCACAATAGTACTTACATCATACTCGTAAAACATAAAAGTTGCTCCCGAGATATCACACTCGCGTTAATCATTCACAAGGCACCCTCTTGCAACAGACTATGTACGAAACGCTGTAAACGACGACCTGCAACTAGAATGTGATAATATTATTTTGTGTATCACGAATGCAATAAAGCAGTCATCGTAAATGTGCACACAAAGTAGGTATGATCACGCCATATATCCTTGGTTAACACCGCTCATTCTTGCACTACTGAAGAAAAAAAGATTACATTACAATAAGCTGAAGTTAAACAAAACAAATTAAAATTACAAGGCTCAATTTAAGTACTTCAGAAATCAGTCAGTTGGGCAATGCGTAAATCTAAAAAGGCATATTATGCACGTCTAGTGAACCGTTTCGATACAAAACAAACATGGCAAATTGTCAGGGAAGTGACAGGGCTCGACAAGAAAAAGAAAATTCTCTCTGACAACGTCACAACTAACTTTACAAATGATTTTATTGATTACCGTGCCACGGTTGGCGAAAACATTACCAAAAATTTAGTGCTTCACGGCCCACCACTTACGTTGAAAAAAGTGAAAACAGATTTAGCGTTCAGGCTGTAACAGAGGAGCCTGGGCACTTCCC